>NC_135715.1:53496615-53643950 GCF_964656455.1 Halichoerus grypus | reverse complement strand
TTTGTAAGGACAAAGGGCGAAAGCACTGTAAAGAAAGCAAAGAAGAATGTGCTACAGAGACAATATTTAGGCCTTTGAAGCCTAAAATATTTATTATCTGGCCCTTAACAGATAACGCTTGCTGCCCCCTACAAAGAACTAGTTGGCAAAATGGCTCTTTTTCGGTGGCCCTTTTTTTTGCAAGAGCAAGGCCCAAGAGTAGAAATGGTCTCCCTGATGGCGGGGCCTTGAGGTTGGTGTTCTAGAGGAAGTTATTCACCCCGAGAATGTTGTCAGCAGTGTTGACTGTGACTTGTGGATGGCAGAGTGACAGGTCAGTGGAGCAGAGGAAAAGCAGAGGAGGGCTGTCAAGAGGCAAGCCTTAGGTCTGTTTGTGTGGTGGACATCCACTCCCACCACCACCAGGGCATCCCAGGGGGAGTAGCTGAGGAGAGGAATTGCGGGTGCAGTGTAGAGAATTGGGACTTAGTCTGTTGCCTTAAATCAGCATATTTGAAGCACCATAAGCGAGGAGGCCCCGGGGGACTTTCAGTTTATACTTATGTTCTATAGTTCACCAGGTGTGTCTCATTTTGTGATTGTGAGAACCCTCTGAAGCAGACAGGAAGGATGTTGCTTTTGACCTCAATTTATAGAGGAAAAAAAGCACTGATGCTTGGTCAGAGATGTGTCCTGTTCAAGGTCATATAGTTATTATATGATGGAGTTGGAAATGAAAGCCAGATATTCTGGTTCTAAAACCTGGGCACCCTTCTCAGATCAATGAATTATCACTATGAATTGTTATCTCTGCACCCCACTCCCCTAACATAAAAGCCTTCTCGCTGAATATAAAGTCTCTTTGTAAGTTCATCATATTACCATATAAAACAAAAGAAATGGTGGAATAGCTCTACAAGTGGCTGATTTTATGTACCTTGGCTTTGTCATCTTCTTAATGGGAAGATATATGTGAAAGAAGCTCTTGCGGGGCGGGGGGGGGGGGCGCTGAGGTCATTTGCACCACTCTGGGAACTCTGGGTTGAGACAGATTACTTGGACATTCTAGTCTGACCTTCATAAAGAACCTATGAAGAGAACAGTTGTGAGAAATTATTAATGACACTGTGACAACCTTAACCAAAATTGGAGCTGTTTTCACTGTTTTATGATAGATGTCCGAGCAAGACATTATGTAATAGATAAATCGAGTGACTTGTTCGGTGTCTGTATGTTTTAGATATCAAAGACCATCGTTATTCCTACAGGATAGATAGGAGAGAGGATTTTATACATTTGCCCACCGCCTACGTACTTTGATATTTTGTCATAATGAAGTTTGCTGGGGAGCCAGCCGTGGTCTGCACGGGCTGTGGATCTCCATCTCGGTCCGAACCTGAGCGATGGATTTAGCCCTGGGGCCAGTGTCCCAGATATAGGCAGCCACCAGCCCCCAGGAAATCCATCACAAACCAGCATTCTAGCTGTCTCCAGGAGTCTAACCACATCCATATTCACAGAAGGAGAGCACTCAGTGCTCTCGTGGAGAATGATATCCGGGGACTCTGGGATAATGCTACCTTTACACTACTCATAAAATATGTTAAAAAATAAAGCCTTAAAAGTCATGCTCGTGAAGAGTTAGGACAGGAAAATGAGCGTAGCAATTCACACAGTGCACTTTCCCTCCGAGCAAGAAGTCCTGTCAATTTCTCAAAGTGGGTATTTCATCTCTTATAGTACCCTTAAGAAGGCCAGGTCAGGCGTGGGTTACTGGCTCAGGAGTGGACTTGGATCTTTGTCTTCCAGGCTTCTTGTACTTCTTTGATTTCAGCTAAATTGTCGTTTCTTAAAGAGCTTTCTTCCTGCCCAGCCTTCGATTTCCTTTCCCCCCAGCTCTGCCTCTTGTGTTCCCTGTCATCACCCTGTTTTATCTCCTTCACAGCACTTATCACTGTTTAAAATTATTTTATTTATTTATTGGCCTATTTAGTGTCTCTCTCTCTCTTACCGCTGGAACAGAAGCTCCGTGAGAAGAAGACAACCAAGACTCTCTAGTTTACTGTTGTTTTCTGTCGCACATAGAACCATGCCTAGCCTATGGGAGGTGCTCTGTAAATTCACTGAGTGAATCAATGAATGAATGAATGAATTAGTGGGTAAATATGTGCTTTTCTGTTGCTTAACCCCCCAGGACAGTGCCCAGAAACTGGGTAGTGGTCTTCCCCTGATAGAAGAATACAAAGGGATTGTATTAGTTTTCTATTGTTGTGCTAACAGGTTGCCATAAACTTAGTGACTTAAACGTGCAGACTTATTATCTTGAAGTTCAGGAAGTCAGAAATCCAACACAAGGGGGATTGGGCTAAAGTCAAGGGATCAGCAGGGTGGCTTTCCTTCCTGGAGGCTCCAGGGGAAATTTTGTTTTCTTGCCTTTTTCAGCTTCTAGAAGTTGTGCACATTCCTTGGTTAGGGACCCCTTTCCATCGTCAGAGCCAGTAAGGATGGTCGAGTCTTTCTCATGCTGCCATCTCTCTGATTCTCTATAGCTAAGAGTTAAGGACTCATGTGATTAAATTGGGTTTGTTTGGATAATCTGGGAAAACCTCTCATCTCAGTGTCCTTAATGTTAATCACTCTTGTAAAGTCTCCTTTGCCACATTAGGTTAACATATTCAGGTTCCAGGGAATACAATGTGGACATCTTGCGGGGGGAAGGAAGTGTCATTATTCTGTCTACCACACAGATTTACTCACAAGAGAGGTGGAGGGACAGTCTCATTTCTCTTCCAGAATATATATTGTGAAAGAAAGAATTCCCAACTCTTTTATTCAACAAATATTTGTGGAGCTTATCATATTCTCCTTGACAGTTTTGTTCCTGGTGACAGGGTGAGCCAGGCTAGATTGCTGTTTCATTGGATTGGGAGATCCTGGAGAAGTTCACCTGAATTCAGAACCAGGCCTGAGAGTTAGATCTTAGATTGGGTTGCTAACCAGAATGGGATCAGTGTGTCCAAAGGGGACTCAGAGCAGCTGTAGTGGTGGTGACAGTGATAACAGGTGACACTGGTGACAGATAACATTTATTGAGTACAGGCCTGTTTGGAGTATTTATTTAATTTATGTAATCTTTATAAGAGTATTACAGAATAGAGGTACTATTATTGTCCCCATTTTACAGATGATGAAACTAAAGCACAAATAGGTTAAATAAATGGTCTAAAACCCCAAACTAATAAGTGATTGAGCCAGGATTCAAAATCCCAGGCCATCTGGCTCTACACTCTGCTCCCTAACCACTGTACCCTCCTGCCTCTCATGGGGCTAATTGAAGAGTAGCCCAAGGAGCCCGTGAGAGGACAAAGTGGGTGCTGGGGAGCAGAGCCTCAGTTTCTGTGAGGCTGTGCGGGTTTGCTTGTCATTTGGACCTTATGGTCTCTGTCTTGGAAGCGTAGGGAAGACCCTACTGTGTGTCAGGCATGGCCACTTGCAGTGGGGAGATGTGAAGATGCTGTCTGTGCCCAGGAGGATACACAACCTTGCAGCTCACAGGCATTTCCTGTTGAGGGGTTGGTGAGGGAGACATTATCCGCTGTACAACTGGCTGAACCATCTGTTGGGCTTCTGGGTTTCAGGAAGTACAAAGACTGGCATGGTACAGAAGAACCAAGTCAGAAGCCCTGAGTTTATGTATTCGCTTCGTCAGTTACCAGATCTAGGTCTGGGTCAACGCATTGAGCCTCTGTGGAGAAAAAAATACAAATTCTGTTTGTCTACATCTCCAGGGTGGGAGAAAGATCAAATATATTATTGTGAAGTACTCTGTAAAGATTGGTTATTACTGTCCATGGGCCTAAACAACAACGTGAGGAAAAGAAGTATGTATGAGCACCCAAAACATGTCTGGCTTGTGTTGCCCTGGGGGGTAAACTGGAGAGTGTGAGGAAGACATGACATCTTCTTCCTGTGGCCTCTGTGAGAGAGACTGATTGATGGCAGGGATTTACAGGTCAGCCTGTGAAAACATGCCATCAATCAGGGCATAAGAAGGATAGCTTGTCTTTAGTGTACAGACCCATGGTCCTGATGGCGCTATTAACCCAAAGGCGGTCATCAGAAGGGGAGGCCTCCTCCACTTGTGTCCACCCCCCTCATTGTAGTAGCTAGAGTGTGGCCACACAGTTCCAAGAATTTCTTGCATTAAAGTGGAATTCTTTAGTGGGTTTGATGTAATTGAGCACAAGGCTTCAGAGGGAGGTACAAAAATTTACCTTGGAGTTAGTGAGCCTCTTAAAATACTTATTCAAATAATCAGTAATACACAACTGTCAAGAGTTGCAAAGCTTTTAAATTTACCCTGCTTGTAAGCTAATAAGTGAGCCTGCCACCAATTCATATATGCTGGCGGAAGACATGAAACTCCTGGGTCAGACGCAAAGGACTTTATTCCTCACGATGCAGCTTTCTGTTCCCTTTGGTTTCCCTTGTGCCCCAGCTCCCGGGGGAGCAATGCAGAGCAGACTGAGGTGGGTCTGTGTCACAGCTGAGGAACACTGAGTTTAGGAAATCATCAGTCTTATAAAGAGCTACTGGTAAACTTGCCCAGCCTTTATTATCCTGGTCAGGAAACCAATCTGTCTGCTCCTGGAGGGAGACACTGTCTTCATCCTTCCAGGTTGTTTGCTTCACAAACATCCTTGAAAAGATAGTCTGGAATAAAAGCTGTCACAAGACAAGTAGCCAAGCCTCCCATTAGAAACTAATACATAACTCTCTGAATTCTTAATAGTGACCTATGAAAGGTATTTGTCTTTAAATGTACAGAATTGTATCTGTGAGTGGATATAATCTGAATTCTGTTCGAGGAAAAAAAATCCATTTCTAATTCTCTTCACCTAGTGAGTTCTACTCAGTATTTTAGGATGGTGATCCAGCCAAACTTGTTGCTTAAATAATTACCATGGAATTCAGAACTTCTAATGAATTGGTAATTAAATGATATTTTAATTAAAAGTTGTTTATGTGGAGTGTGCAGAGGGCATATGGTTGATTGTCTCTTCGATCAACTTTGGTTACAGGAGTAACAAAAGTTAAGAATTTTATGCTTTGACAATGTATGATACTGATAGGAATTTATGCAAAGATTTTTGCTTAGAATAACACATGCTTTTTCTTTGATTTCAATCCTAAATTTTCTAGGCAGATTCTTATTGGGAGTATTATTATTTGATGTACAAGTTTCTTTATATTTGATTTTTTTCATCCCCCAAATGTGTTAAATTTTATTTTTGGTCATGCTTAAAAGTTATAGACCTATCATTGCCTACTTAGTATGTAGTTGGGGATAAATTGAACCCAAATGAAATCCATGAGATAAACTTTGAATATTTTTAGATTTAAACTTGATAAAAGGAACTACATGGTGCTGTAAATGTCAGGAAATTCAAGGACCCACATTCTGCCTGGGAATTGGTGTAGTGCTATGAACATGGCTTTAAATGCAGCTGGATCTGGATTGAACTCCAGCTCTGCTAATTCCTAATTCTTTAATTTACCTACCATATCTGAGCCTCAATTTCATCATCTAAAAATTGTGGATAATGACTACTGCTTCGTAGGATATTTGTGAAGCCTAAATGAAATAAGTTATTCAAAACTGATACATTCCTTTAATAATGTAAAGGGAATATTGAAGTCAGTTCAGGACCATTACAAAGGTTTTTTTTGATTACTTTCAGCTTGGGTGAAGCTTTAAATTTTTAGTTAAATTCCTTCTCTAAAGTACTCATTTATTGTCTATTATTTTTCTAGTTATCTAGGTGCATTGGGGAATTAAAATCATCCTTTAAAAATCATCCCATGGATATCAAAAGCTCGTAAATTGCTAGATGCTAATGGGAAAGTCAAGAATCTGCTCCAACTTATTATTGTAGGCATACAGAGAGCTACCTAGGGAAAAGCAAGGGTTGGCTTTAATTCCCACAATAAGATGCTTTGCAGATTTCAAAATATGTCACTCACTATAAAATTAATTCAATTATTTACCAGCCACACACATACTAATCAGGGTTGAAAGTATGAGAGACCATGGGGAAGAATGAACGGTTACCTTTCTATTACCAGTGCTGGCATTAAGAAATAATGACAGCTCACATGTGTGTGATACCCTCAGGTTTATGGGAAATCAGGAGCTGAATATTTAAAAAACTAATTACAATTAATTAAGATGACTAAAAGAGCTGTGACAATTTGGGATTCTATTTTTATCAATTTAATCAATCTCTCCAATGAAAAGTAGGAGAGATATTTTAGATTCAACAAACAACTTAAGAGCTTTGCAGTGGGAATGGAATGAGAAAGCACAATGAGCAGAAGAGGGTTAAGTAAAATTCTATACTTTTTAAAACAAATAGCTACTACGTTCTGAATATAGAGGTGGCCAAGACTGAGGAGATAGGGGGCAAGAGAGGGGAAAGTTGTATGTCCTCGGATGGGATGATGAAAGATAAATGATAAGGCACTTGCCTCCTCCTAATGTGTAAATCTCTACTCACTGCCAAATGTAGAAAAAAAGCATTATATGATGAGAACAGCCTTTATACCAAATGTGTGTGTGTACCATGGTCCCCCCTTATCTGCAGGGGATTTGTTCCAAGACCCCCACTGGATGTCTAAAACCTCAGATAATACCAAATCCTATACATCTATACTGTGTTTTTCCTATTCAGACATACCTATGATAATGTTTAATTTATGAATTAGGCACAGTAAGAGATTACCAATAATAATAAAATAGAACGATTACAGCAATCTATACTGTAATAAATGTTATGTGAATGTGGTTTCTCTCAAAATATTTTATTATACTGTACTCCCCCTTTTTGTCTTAGTGATGATGTGAGGTGATAAAGTAAGGTGAATGACATAGGTATTGTGACGTAGTGTTAGGCACTGATGACCTTCTGATGAACATCGGGGAGGACCATCTGCTTCTGGACCATGGTTGACCACAGGTAACTGAAACCAGAGAAAGGAAAACTGCAGATAAGGGGGAACTGTCATATTTAAACAATTCAGTGTGTCTTCAGATTCTATAGAAAATGTTAAGGGCTTTACTTAGTAGAGATTTGGTCAAATCTTTCTTTTTAGCTAAGTACATATTACCACATGCCCAAACTTTTGAGGTAGTAGCTATTCTAAGGGAGAAAAAATGAACAACTTGCAAGATATATCAAAACTAGTCTCAACTGGTTGTTAATGGAAGTAACTGGATGATGACATTATTTCTGTTTAGTCCAATTCATATTAAATAAGCACCTACCATGGGCACGGAGCTGTGCTGGGTCTGTAGTAACTAAACTGATCATGATCGTTAGCTTCTCTCCTCAGTTCATTTACAACCAGAATGTAGGCTGTGGGGACAGGAACTATGTACCCACCCTCAGGCCTTGGCATCCCCTGTGAGATGAGGTTTCTGAATCTAACCCTTGCCCTCAAGAACGTTATGATATGGTAGGGAAACGTGCACGTTGGTGAGACAGGACACATGTACACATTTAAACCTGTGGCAATTTTTCTTTGCCTACAAACCGAGTTAATTTTTACAGGTATTTTTTTCCTACATAATTACAACTGTTTTACTTTGAGAGACAGCGAAATTGGAGTATTTCTTCCTTTTCATATTCTACTTATATTTTTCTTTGCCTTGGACTGTATATAATCATGGACACAAATATCCCACACCTTCTAGTACAAATGCAGCTGTAGCATAAATGAAGAAGTAGAAGATCAGCTCAAGTGGAGGAAGTTCAACTCTGGGCTCTATGAGACAGGAAAATGGAATATTTCAATAAATAGAGTTGTTGAGGCTACAGCAAGTTATCAGCACAAAGCTGCAGGGTCAGCATTTTTTAGGTGGTGTCATTCATGAGTAGTTAATTAAGTAAAGACATCCAATCCCAGTGGAATCTTGGGGAAATGAGGTCAATACTTTCTTCTCCTTGAACATTGGGGCAAATTGGTCTTTGATTCTATATTGGCCATCTCTTGGGTGTCTCTGCCCTAAGATCTGCTTCTATTACTTTGAAAATCCTTTTTGTTGAGATGACCTTATTGTCAGTGACACCCGTAGGCTAAGTTTAATTGCTTTTTTAAAAATACCATCTTTTCCTCCCAATAATTTCTCCAGTTCACAATTAATTAAAGCATAATGTGTTGTAAACTCTCTTGTTTAAAGTGTTTGTATTCTTCATCTTAGCGATTATTTACCACAAATGGACAATTCTGAATGGGTAGTATTTTTCTCAGCTTCCAGCTCCTAGCTTTTTTTCTTGATATGATTAAATTTTGAGATATTCAAAATTAACAGACCCATAGAGACAGATAAAACTCTGTGTGTGTGTGACAGTTGTTATCCCTTTTTAAAAAAACTATTTATAGGTAGTAGCAGGATCTTTTGAAATTGGAGGCTGAATTGCATAGTGATTATTAGCATATGTAAATTTGGGCAAGTTATTAAGTAATGCTCTAATCTTTTTTGTTTATTCATCTGTAAAATTAGGATACTAGTATCTAAATGGTCTAGTTTTGTATTAAAAGTTGAAAAGCATTTAAAATAGTACCTAGTACATAGTAAGTGCTCAATAATAAATGTTGTCATTGTGACCATTATAATTCTGGTCATTTTTATCTTGACTATTTGTATTTTAGGGGTTTGTCAGCTTCTTTTTAATTTGAGATATCTTCAGAGGCACTTCTTTTAAAAAATGTTCTATCACTGATGGTGTCTCTGATTTCATTTGAATTGATTTAAATCACACAATGGTCACAGAGGCTCAAGGGCCTTGAGAGCGGGAATATGTTATATCCTTATGTACGTCATCTCTAGGATAGCACTTCACTCAACAGCAGGTGCTCAACAGATTTGGACAATGATCTTTGTTCTTGTTTCTCGTTAGCTATGGGGTTACTTGGTTTTCCTTTCTGGACTCAGGATCTCTGAGGTCCTAAAGCCAAATTTGGAGGCAGGAAGACTTGAGAATTGAGTTTCAGCCCTGCTGAGATTGGTCCAAGGTACCTGGGGTTTCCTGATCAAACATCCCACCAAATCTCTATTCTTTCAATATTTGTTCAATAGTATTTAATGGAGGCACAAGGGAAATGATTTTCAGTAATAAAAATACAATTTATTAACAGATCCCCTAATTTATTTACTTTCTCTGGCCCAGGCAGGATCAATGATCTGTGGTTAAAAGTACTGAAAGGTCAAAGTTTTTCTGCTTTAGTTTTTCTTGATTTTACTTTAGACTGTGTGCACATGTGTGTGTTTTCTAGATCAGGCAAGTAATTGGGAGGCATATTAAAAGATTGACATTTTAGATAATAAAATATCTCACTTGCTTCAGTCAAAGAACACAGTGATGCTTATTTGGTCTCAGAATTTTAGCGGGCAGTGAGAGTGGGTTCCTCCAACAAGACCATTCTGGGCAGGTTTTCTTTGGTGGGTGGGTAAGTGGGTGTGGACAGACCTTTTCCTATTTGAAAGTGCTGTTTTTATATTTAAGTAGTTATATGGAGGACTGCATGATGAAATTTGAGTTGCTTCGTGCATATCACTGGACTAACATTTTAGCACTGTAAAGAAATTAGCTCCTAAGGAATTGGCTTACTGCCCTGAGGCTGATTTGCCCGTGGCTGTGCTACTTACCAACTGCTTGGTTTGAGGGAGTTATTTTAACCTCTCTAAGCCTTGGTACCATCATCCTTAAAAGGTAAGATAGTGAGAAGGGGAAAAGGGGACACACCAGCCAAGTTTCTGCTCTTTTTGTTAAATGCAGGCTTTCCTGGAACCAGACTACGTCCCAGCTTTCTCCCCATTGGCCAGAACAGGGTCACATGACTACTGCTTGCGGAAGAGCGTGCTGGAGAAAACATTTCACTTTTCTATTCGTTTTAGTGTCGCCGCTGCCACCACTTTTCCTCTCAAGGAAAAATGGGGTGTTGACTGTGGGTCTTAGGCCCATCATCAAACTGCTTCTAGGGATTTCTGTGTGTTAGAGATACTGTTATAGTAAGCATCTAGCAGAACCTTGCAGTAGAAAAGTCATGGGGAAAATTGTGTATTTTCTCATGTACAATAGTCTATGGATTGCTAGACACAATATAGTGTTTTGGAATTTAAAGAAGAGCATACCCACATTAAATCTAGATATCATTTTAAGATGTATCTCATTTTCAAAAAGCTTAGGATGCGGGGGCGCCCAGGTGGCCCAGTCGGTTGAGTGTGGGACTCTTGGTTTCAGTTCAGGTCATGATCTCATGGGTCCCGGGATCCAGCAGGCATGAGGCTCCAGCCTCGGGTTGCCCGGAGTCTCCTTGAGGATTCTCTCCCTCTGCCCCTACCCTCACTGGCGTGTGCACCTGCAAACTCTCTCTCCCTCTCTTTCTAAAATAAATAAATAAATCTTTAAAAACAAAAAACCAAAAAAACCCAAAAACCTTAAATATGAAAATAACACACATCCTGGAATTAAGGAGCTGTGGAAGTAGATGTGATTAATGAAAATTTCATTTGTTTTCCTTAGAAATATGACATTTTTAAGTGGGAATAAGCATACTGCATGGTTTCAACTACTCAGAGATAAAATAAAAACAAATACTCTCTTTTTAGAGGGTATATACTCTACTTTGAATGTAATAATTTTTTGGAAAGTATTTTAAGATTATTTTTGCAACACTGACAAAATATTTTATATAAAAAATAACAGTAGAGATTTTTATTTGAAACAGCATTGGAAATTTTCTAAATAAACTACTTATAGATGTAAACGGCATTTTAAAAACATAAATCAGATTCCTAAACTACCATAGGATATATTATGGAGAGTACTGTTATCAACCCCAAAGGTTAATGCTTGCTTCTAATTCAGACTGTCTGGATCAATGCTGTTTATTTTCAGTTTAATTAATTAATTAAAAGATCAATTAATGAGCATGAATGGAAGGAATCAGTACTGGTGATCTAAGACTAATACCAATCTATGGTATTTGTGCAAATCTTTTTAAGAAAATACTGGGTGCTTAACAATTTTATATAATAGCCAGTTTGTTCTCTTTAGCTAATTTTACCTGGTTTTCTCAAACTGGTTTCTCTTCATAAAAGAGTTTGTGTATGTTGCAATTTTTTGTGGTGAATGTGTTAATGTTCATGCCCACTCTGTGCTGTCTGTAGTTTCTAAAAAGGTATTAATATTCCTAGAACAAAGGAAACTAAAATGAAAAATCCAAATTTGTAGACAGTTGTATTCTGAGCTGGAAGTCTCAATGAATTAATAACCTAATAACAACCATCAGTGGTTTTAAAATCTAATATTCAGATATATTACATGTGAAATACATAGCATTCCAGGGGTGCCTGGGTGGCTCAGTTGGTTAAGCTTAAGCATCCAACTCTTGATCTCAGCTCAGGTCTTGATCTCGGGCTTGTGAGTTCAAGTTCTGGGTTGGGCTCCATGCTGGGCATGGGCCTACTAGGAAGGAAGGAAGGAAGGAAGGAAAGGAGGGGGGGAGCGCTCTCTTTGCAGGGAATAAAGAATAAATAAATTCTTTATTCATCAGTTGTTTCATTGCAGTTTGAATTTATGTGAGCCTGTACATTCTTACCCACATGTAGACACACAAACACGTAAACACACACATGAGCACATGTGGTTTTCATATATAAAATACATAAAAACAGATTTTTTCATATAAAAACTTATTTTAACAGATTGTGAAACTTGGAGCATAAAATACATAACAATAGATAAACAAAGACCTAGCTAAGCAATAATGCTGGGAGACATATGGGTCAAAAATAAAAAATAGTTATTTGCACAACACAGATTTCAACTTTTTTGGTTAGGCTGGCAAAGAAGTTTATTAGGTTAAAATCAGTTCCTCCAGTTACAGTCTTTGCTAAAGTGCAGTGGATTTGAAGAAACTTCCTCTGAATCGGGGGGGTCAAATGTTACAGTTTTTTGAAAAAAGGCCCTAGACACTTATGATGATAGTGTGAGTTAATTCTGTTTCCCCTGGTGAGGTCTCACTGTGAGAACACAATGCACCACTTTGGGTGAGATGCTTTTTCCAATAAATATGGAAATTATGGCTTCCAGTGCTGTGGCCTGGTATGAAATCTCATGGGAAATAACTTGAAACTATGTGATAGGTTTAAAATTAATTCCTACCCCCCTCTCCGTAGTAACCAACCTATATTTACAAGATGTACCATTATTTCATGGCCATCCAGAAAGATGAGCAAATGCAGTGCTGTTTTGTAGAATGAAACCGTGATGATAATAATCTCCTACTCCATATATATCCTCGTTAGCGGATGACTTGAACAAAGTGGACTCTGCTTCTGTAAGTTGAAGAGTTGCCCTCTGACCCTTCTCCCTGTTCTTTCTTGGGCTTTCTCTAATGACTCTCAGCAGAGAATTATGATTGGGGTTTTCCCTTTGCCAGGTGAGGACAGTTTTGTAATGATGAGTTTCAAACTAAACCCACATTCTCCACCTTGTGAAATCCTGGTGGGACAGAGGTGAAACGTGCCTACCATTTTCAGATTTATTTGTTTGAGGAGCCATTAGAGAAGGATTACACTGGAAGTATCAGGGGAGACGGTTATTAAGAGTGGGGGGAAACAGGAGATGAAGAGTGTTTTCGAAAATCTCTGTAGATAAAGCAGAGATTCTCAGTGAGCATTTGTTAGTGTTGTTCTTAAACGACTTGAATTCACATGTGGCAACTGCCCACCGAGGTCAGAAAAACCTAATCCATACATGCTCTGAACGGGCCTCCTGCTTCATTGGTGGCTGAGACTAGGAAGGGCTGTGGGTAGGCCGGGCCCCTCCTGGATGTTTGTGGTCTGCGGAGCTTCAGGGGCAAAGGCTTGTGGATGTGCTATTGATTTTCTTTTTCTTCT
This sequence comes from Halichoerus grypus, assembly GCF_964656455.1. Classification (NCBI taxonomy): domain Eukaryota; kingdom Metazoa; phylum Chordata; class Mammalia; order Carnivora; family Phocidae; genus Halichoerus; species Halichoerus grypus. The sequence continues at coordinate 53,631,004 of NC_135715.1, read as the reverse complement.
TTAGGGACCAGTATTTCTGAGCATCCTCCTTAACTTTCTGTATCGCCTGTGGTAGATTGTCTATTCTCTTTAAATCGTGCTATGCCAGTTGAAAAAGACGTTAAGAGATTAGCTCTGCTTTTTGTTCATTTCTATCCAAAGGGAAAGGAACTTTGTGAAGATTTAGTAGATTAATAAAAATATTGTGCAAAAAAATGTGTGCAATATTTTGAGCTCTTGGGAAGTTGGTTCTCAATAACTTCCAGATATGCGTGTCATGCCAGGTTTGGGATTCCATAAACGATGAGGGGCTGTGAGCTGAGTACTCTGGGCTTTATGAAGTAGGGTTCCCCAGCAGCACCATTAGAAAGCTGATGCTGTTCTCCATAAAATTAGACCATAATAATTTCTCCCCACCCTGCCCCTTTCTTTCCAGTCTTCCCCCTTTGGTGCCAAGATCATGGTGAAATGGTGACTGAGTTAGGCCTCGGAAATTCGTCATGTAGCCATCCAGGCCACTGATGGCCTGGAAGAGGCTCCTGATTGTCAGGTCTTCCCTTGTGTTTGAAATAGCACTGACCTGAGGGAACTGGGAGAAACCCATACCAGGAGATTTGGGTCTTGTTGAGAAATCTTTCTGATTGGGTTGCCTTGGCACACCTGTGGGCCTGTTGCTGTCATTAATGGGGGGAGGAACGAGACGCTCTGTTCTCCCCATCCTTCATACTCAGCCAACTGCCACATTCTGGGTGCCTCTAAGAGCAGTCTCTCTCCTTTCTGCCTCCTCATGAAAGCCGGCACTGTTCAGCTGCCCAGCCTCACCACAGCTGTGCCCAGCAGGCAGAGGGGAGACAGGACCGATGGCCCCAAGCCGTGAGACAGAGCCAGTCCTAATACACCAGCTCTTGCCCCAGGGAAGGCTGACCCAGGCACAGAGGTGAGAGAGACTGCACACAGCCAGGATGAACACAATTTATTTCATTATTAGTCTACAAGGTTGTGGTTTGCTTGTTACCATGTCTACTTTTCAAAGGGCTTTGGTGACAGAAGCTGGAATGTTCTGAACATCCATCATGGAGTGTGGTTATTTTCTTTAGATTTGTTGATTAAGTGGGAATGTCACAATATAGGATAATTTTAACTAAGCATATTTGTAATAGGAGCCTCATACTAAAGATTCATGGGCTTCAACAAGACTTTCCAAGGTGGCCATGGAGACTGTTGGGATGAGAATACTGAGGCCCTGGAAGGTTAATTGATGATGCTCAGAGTTAAAGGGGCCTGGACAAATGGCAGCCGCCTGGGAGCCTGAGCTGCTGGTTTGTCTGCTCTCCCATAGTCATCTTCCCATGATTCCATGAAGCTGTGTTAGCCACAGACTTTAAATGCAGAATTTCTCCTTTGAGAAGATTCTGTCGTTTGAAACTGGATGTGGTGTTATGCTACTGTTAATAATAGGAGACTCTTTTATAGTGTTTGCTCTGTGTCATTATGACTTGCATGACCCTGGGCATGGTTCCCAGTGCTCAGGACCCATTGTCCTCTCATTCGACGTTAACCCTTCTTGATGCCTCTTAGTAACAGCAGACCTCTGTGCCTCACTTCGGAAACTTCAGGCAGCTTCATGTGGTCCAGGTTGGAACTCTCTTCTCATTCAGCCAGCTGGTCTCCTGCGTACGACTGAGGCCCTGCCTCGCTCCACTGGCTACACTCGTGGCCCTGCTGGGGCTGTGCTAGCCCACAAGGGTGGCCCGGTGACAGGGCCCTGCCACCTCCCCTGTTGACAGATAAATGTCTGCCAACCACTGCAGGAGGCCTTCCAAAGACTCCTGACCCACTTGGAGCATATCGCCCTGAGTCCTGGCACCCCCTCGTTTCCTCTCTGCCCTGAGTTGAAGTCGGAGTGCACAGTATGCTTTGCTTACCCCAGCGCTCTCACCCTTGCTCCAACTGCAAGTCCGGCGCAGGGTTCCCTCCTTTGCTGCCTTATCTTGCTAGGAGTCGCTGACAAGGTCAAACAAAACTCTGATCTACATCCTGTTTTACTGATACTGGATAATTTTAAATACTCACTTCTCACATGTAGAAATTATAGGAAGTATATGAACTATAGGAAGAATGTATTTCTACATTTAAAGTAAAAAGTGGAAGATAACTCTTCTAGTACATTTATCTCTGTCAGAAGACCGAAGAAATCATATATTCCCTCTTTTTACATTATAGTTTTTCCCCGTTTTTTTTCTTACTGGGAAAAATCACTGTAAGCCAGGTTATTAATTCCATTGCGACTTTGTTTTATTTATAGTGGGCATTTGTTCAAACAAAGAAATGCTTATCGGTGGAAATGATAACTGTGATCAATTGCCTCAGCTTTCATGTTTACCTACTATTTTCTGGTGCCACTAAATGCCAGTTTTAAGTCCCCCCAGAAATTAAACTGAATGTCTTTTCCAGCAGAGCTTCCATTTCCCATGGATAATTGATTGAGTTTTTCTCTTATACCCCTTCTTGGACTCTGTCCTTTTCATCGCTTCACAGGTATTAATCCCCTATTAATGCCCACTTCTACCTTTATTTCCACTCAGACTTCAGCCTCTCGGTGTCCCTTAATTTTCCCCTCACTCCTTTTTCTCCTCTTGCTTCTGATCTTCAGAGCAGTGGCCACAAACCTTTCCCTGTTCTCTGCACACACACACACACACACACACACATACACACACACACTACACACTACATGGATATTTGGTCCTTGCAAGAATTAATACCTTGGAGAGCCACCAAGCTTGATTAGTAAGTGGCAGATACACCCGCCGCAGTGTAAAAAAGTGTTCTCTCTCTTTTTTTTTTTTAAGATTTTATTTATTTATTTGACAGAGAGAGAGAGGGCCCAAGCAGGCGGGGGGAGGGAGAGGGAGAAGCAGACTCCCCGCTGAGCAGGGAGCCCAACTCGGGGCTCGATCCCAGGACCCTGTGACATGACCTGAGGTGAAGGCAGATGCTTAACCGACTGAGCCACCCAGGCGCCCCTAAAAAAGTGTTCTAAGGGTTGTGTTTGTCCACAGACACACCTTTTGTACTCATGGCCTCTTTTGTCTATTAGCATTGTTATGTTATGTTTTGAACTTTACTTTTATTTACAAAAGAACATGTTTATGGTGTCATCTGGCTGATAGGCCTGAAGCAGCCTCTCCCAGCTTTGCATTTAAATACCCATTGTGACACAGAAAAAGGTAAAAACATAATACCAGTGGAAAATAAGACTGATAGCCTTTTGCAGGATTCCTGGAGGAATTTCCACTGATTACAAGGCTGATGGAGCTGAATTGAGAATAAAAACTGTTGGCCAATATTGGATTTCTGTACCAGTAGAAAACCTGAGCAGCTGTCTCCTGTAGGTCATGTGCTTTCTGACACGTACAAAATACTGAAGCAGGTCTTCTCCTCTGCATTAATTTTTTATATCTTCATAGGCTGCACCTCCTTGTTTAGTGGTGGTGCTGGAAGGGAAGAATAAAATCCATCCCAGGTGGTGAAGTCCCCTCCCTGCTCTCACACACCATTGAGACTATGCAGGTGAAGGCAGAAAGAGCTTGTCTAGCATGAGTGCATGGACTGTGGCTTTTTTTGGTACTCTTTGATGGGACTTGGGGTAGAGAAATATGCAATGTTGGGGGAAAAAAAAATCTTACCTTGGTCACTTAGGGTAGTCCACAATGAATGCTAGCTAAGTACCCACATGCCCAGACCAGCTTGCACCATAGGGTAGGACTCAGAGGGGATTCAGAAACTACCACCCAAGGGGCCCTGCCAACCAGGAGTTACATGTATTATCTATTGGCCAACTTCAAGTATGGATAACTTTCTCCTAGTTCAAGAGTGAATAAACAGAAAGACACGCCAAATGATGGTCCAGGAAAAGGTAATGTTAATAATGAATATGTGTTGCTTTTAAAATTTTTTTATTTAAAACACGCAAATTGTACATGAACACAAGCATGTAATGGATAATTAAAATAATATAGAAATACTTAGATTGAAAATTATAATCTCTTTTTACTCTCTAACCTCACTTACCTCTTGAAAAGTTAAATACAATTACCCTTTTAGGGTCTGTCCTTCCAAATACTTATATATATATATATACACACACACACTACCTATCTACCTACACACACAAAGACAGAGCCTTAAAAATATAACCAGCATTATGTTGGTCATATTTGCTCTGGAACTTATTTTTTATTTAAAATATCTCAGGGGCCTGGGTGGCTCAGTTGGTTAAGCGACTGCCTTCGGCTCAGGTCATGATCCTGGAGTCCCGGGATCGAGTCCCACATCGGGCTCCCTGCTCAGCAGGGAGTCTGCTTCTCCCTCTGACCCTCCCCCCTCTCATGCTCTCTGTCTCTCATTCTCTCTCTCGCAAATAAATAAAATCTTAAAAAAAAAAATAAATAAATAAAATATCTCAGAGATTTTGTTCCATATTATTGCATATAGGTATGCTTCATTCTTTTCTATAGCTGTACAATATTCCATTGTATGTATACTCTATTATAGATTACCATTCCCCTATAAGTGGACTTTTATGTGAATTCCAGTATGGGATTATTACAAACAATGGTACAATGAACTGCCTTATATATTTGTGTACATGTGTAAGAATGTCTGTGGGACAGGTTCCTAGAAGGGGCATTGTTGGATCAAATAGTATATACATTTTGGGGCACCTGGGTGACTCAGTTGTCAAGTGTTTGCCTTCAACTCGGGTCATGACCCCGTGGTCCTGGGATTGAGCCCCGCATCGGGCTCCCTGCTCAGCGGGGATCCTGCCTATCCCTCTGATGCTGCTCCTCCTGCTTGTGCTCTCTCTCTGTCAATTAAATAAATAAAATCTTTAAAACAAACAAACATACAAAAAACAGTACATGTATTTTGCATTTTGATAGATACACATTTCCTCTAAAACAACTACCAATTTCCTTTCTCATCAATGGTCTGTGAAAATGCCCATTTTCCTCATATTTATGCCAACACTGGACATTATCAGACTTCAAAATTTTTATCTAGGGGCGCCTGGGTGGCCCAGTCGTTAAGCGTCTGCCTTCGGCTCAGGTCATGATCCCAGGGTCCTGGGATCGAGTCCCACGTCGGGCTCCCTGCTCCTTGGGAGCCTGCTTCTCCCTCTGCCTCTGTCTCTCATGAATAAATAAATAAAATCTTTAAAAAAAAAAAAAAATTTTTTTATCTACTTGTTATGCTATGGTTAGTAATAAAATTGAATGCCTTTTTATGTGTCTACTAGTGTAGGCATCTTTAATAATTACAGTTTAAGTCTTATGTTTAAAATATAAGTGAATTTTTCTTTTGAATTGTTGATCCTAAAATTCATTTAGAAGAATAAATTGGTGAACTAGTTAAGATTTTTGAGGAAAAGAAAAGGTCAACGGCAGTGGAAGAAAGAATATTCAGGATATTCAGTACACTCCCAGGAAACAGTCTTAAGAATCAACAGACAGCACAATGGCACAACTAAAAGGGCTATAAAATACCCCATAAATGAAATAATTTAGTGTATGATAAAATAGCATCTAAATCAATGATTTCTCAAATGATTTCTCAAAAATATTTTGTGTAAAATCATAGTAAAACTAGAATAAAATATACCTTAATATACATATGATTTTGGACCTGGGAAGGTGTAAACTATAAGAAAGAAAAAATGCTAAAGCAAAAGACACATTAACATACTAAATTTAAACATCTCTGAATGGTAAAAAGAAAAAAAAATGCATCAGGTACAAAAGCAGATGGCATTGAAAACTGGGAAAAATATTTGCAACAAATATGAGAGACATAGGGTTAATATCATCAATATTTAAAGGAATTTCTCAAATCCATAAGGAAAAAAAAAAACCTAACACCTCAATAGAAAAATGAGCAGAGCATGAATAAATAAAATGTAAATCCTTCCCTGCTAAGGCTGCGCCAAGAAGAGCAAACAGCTGATGGAAATTGGGTGTTTCAAAGTTAGTTGACAGATGAGAGTTCCTTTTGTGTAAAGATACTGCTATTTGTGTTGGTGGCAATAGAAAACATTCTTGTTTTAGAGAATGTAATATTAGAAGGTAGTATATGACAAGCCACATTTTTACAATTAAATAACTTACAAGATTTATTAAGGAAAAGAAAACAGCTTCAGAAGTGCCTTATTGAAAGCAAAATGTGATCAGAGATAGCATTATAGTCACGTAATGTGAAACCATAGACTTTCTAAATTTTACTCCCACCCCCCAAAAAAGAAAACTAAATAATAAAAGACTACTTATGTATAGTTATTGTATTCCCAATTTTGTTTTAAAGATACTGTGTCCTTATAGCATGGAAACTCTTCTTTTGTCCTGACATAAGTCAGTAGATGGGAATTCCTGCAGAAAATGTCTTACCTTTCTGCTGACCCACACTCTCATCTGGTCCTTACTACACCAGTGGTGGAAAGAAGCAGGATGCAAATTAGAGAAAGCACACATTTTGGACTCCGTTTCCCTGGTTCCTAGCAGCTTTCCTAAGGAGCAGAGGAGGCCAATCTTTTTGCAAGTGGAGGAGCCTCAGGCTGGCCTGGCCACACTTGCTGCACAGGAAAGAACTTGGAAGGGAACCCCAACAGTGTGTTGCTAGAAGGATGCAGAATTTGCAATCTCTTTTCAGTGCCATGGCCAGCAGTGAACTTGGTCCTGACCCACTGCAGTGTTTCCTGCTCTAGGAGGGAGCCATGTGCTGCCAGTGGCTGCCATCCAGTAATCCAAATTCTAGCAGTCTGTCCTAAGAAAAAAACAAATCAAAGATTTATGTAAAATAATATGCATTGCAGCATTATTAAAAATGGCAAAAATGTAGAAGCTTACCCTCAAATAGAAGAATGTTTAAATAAATAATGGCACCTTCATGAAGGTAGAATATTATTACAGCTATTAAAGACTCGTGTTTTTAAAGACCATTTAACCAAATGGGAAAACACATTATTATGTTAAGTGAATAAAGCAGGGTTCAAAAGGTATTTATAGTATGAGCCCATTTTATAAAAAGAAGGGGAAAAAAGTGCATAGGAAGAAACTAGAGTGGAATATTCCAAAGAAAATTTAACAGTTTATAGCTAAATAGTATTATGTGGAGTTACATTTTTATGCATTTCTTTTTTCTGCCCCAAATATTTTACTGTGAGCAAATATTTTATCAGAAGCAAACATTTTATCATATACTACATTGAGGTACACGAGGAGTTAATCTTTCTGTAACCATGGACATTATACACAGGACAAACACAAGGTTCTGAAAAATGGAGACAAGGAGGCCGACTGGTTGAGGACACCAGAGGAGTGACCCAGTGATGTGTTCTCTAAATTTTCTTCTTGTCTCATATATGCAAGACTGGATACTAAAGAAGCCAGCAACGTGGAATGCTAATGGCTACAGATAAAAAAGAAATCCCAATGAAGTCTACTGTTTTTATCCAGAAAGATAGGAAAGAAATAGCAGATAAGACAGAACACTTTTATACAATAATCTCTTTACTCCTCCAAACACTACAGAAAAAAAACTAGCCCTACCATGATTCATGCCAGGAAAGGCAGAGTGGTGAATCCAGACTTTCACCCACTAGAGGCTGTAACAATACTTCTAAAGAAGTGCTGTCAGAGACCAAACAGGGAGCCAGGAATTTCATCTCCACTGTCCAGTAATAAGTTGCTCCTTTTCCCTTCTTTGTTGCATTATCAATGGAGATCACTTGGAGAGTCTAGACTTCCATCTCCACTTGGAAAATATTAGGCATCCCTCCCTCTTCCTGCTCAGATTGTGACAGAAGAGACCTAGCAGAGACTCACCATTGCCCAGTGGTAATGAAGCTAATCCCAACTCAGTGTCTTAGGAGACCTTATAGGGAGCCAGAACCTTCAACTGTGACCAGCAGTAATGAGAAACTCCCACTTGGGTCTCAATGGAGCAATAATGAGGTGTTATCCTCCCTTCCTCTATAAGATCAGTATCAGGGAAGACCGATTAAAACAGAAAGTTTAAATAAGACCCAGAGTCTCAGAGCAGGTGTCAAGTGAAAATTTCTCTTCATACCCAGAATCAGGAAAAATCTCAGATTGTATGAAAAAAAGATAATCAAGAGATGCCAACATTGAGATGATTGTCAGAATTATCTGACAAGGATTTTAAAGCACCCATGATAAAAATGCTTCAACAAGTAACTACAGACATGCTTGAAATACATGGAAAATTAGAAAGCTCCAGCAAAGAAATAGAATGTCTCAGTAAGGAAATATATGGAAAAGAACCATAGGGAATTTTTAGAACTAAAAATACCAAACCTAAAATAAGGATGGGCTCAACAGCAGAATGGAAGGGATAGAGGAAAGAACTAGTGAAGTGGAAGACAAAATGAGAGAAACAAACCATCTCAACAGCACAGAGAAAATAAAATAAAAAAAAAATCAAGGAACACAGTCTCAAGGACTTTGTAGGATTATAATAGAAATCTAATATATATACCAATGAAGTACCAGAAGGAAAGGAGAAAGAGAACAGTGCTAAAAAAGTACTTGGAATTATAATGGGGTGGGGGTGGGGGGGGGGAAGATACAATGGCTGAAAACTTGCTAAATTTGGCAAGAGGTATAAACCTAGATTCAAGAAGCTGAGAAAATCCCAAACAGAATAAACAAATCCACACCAAGCCATATTATAGTTTATGAAAACTGTTGTCAGGTAAACTTGAAAGCAGTAAGAGAAATGACACCTTACCTACAGAAGACAAACAGATGGACAGCAGATTTCTCATCAGAGACCATGGAAGCCAGAAGGAAATGGCACAATATTTTTGAAGTGCTGAAAGAACTGTGAACCCATAACCTAAGCCCAGTGCAAATATCCTTTAGGAATGAAGAAGATATCAAGACATTTCCAGGAAAAGGAAAACTAAGAGAATTAGATATTAGCAGACCTTCCCTAAAAACAAAAAGTGGCTTGAGGAAGTTCTCTGAACAGAAAGGAAACAACAGAAAAAGGAACTTTAGGAAATGAAGAAAACATGGTAGGCAAAAGTATGGGTAAATACATTAGGCCTTCCTTCTCTTGAGGTTTCTAAATTATAGTTGGTTGTTGAAATGAAAATTATAACACTGTCTGATGTGAAGATTCTAAATGAATGTAGAAGAAATATTTAATACAATTATATTTTAAATAGAGAATGGAAAGGGACATAAAAGTAGGTAAGTTTCCTGTACTTCACTTGAACTGGTAAAAATAGATAAGTTATGTATATATGTAATACATAGAGCAGTCATTAAAAAATTATACAAAGAGATACATTCCAAAACACTAGATAAATCAAAATGGAATTCTACAATACCATCTAATCCACTTGAAACGCAATAAAAAACAAATAAAAAATAGAACAGAAAATAAAAAATAAGATGGCAGACTTAAGCCCTAATATAGCAGTAATTATATTAATGCAGATAATCTAAAAACATCAGAGACATAAATTTTCAGGGCAGATTACATGAACCAACTATATGCTATCTATAAGAAACTTCAAATATAATAATATAGGCATGTTGAAAGTAAAAAGTACAGGAATATATATATATAAAATCATGCAGTCACATATATATTATGCAAACAATAAAGGAATCCAAGATTATATTATTAGATAATGTAGACAAAGAAAATTGCCAGAGACAGAGCTAGACATAATATAAAAGGGTCAGTCCACCAAGAAGACATTGCAATCCTAAATGTAACTGCACCCTATGACAGAGACAGAGCTACAAAATATGTGAAGTAAAAACTGATGGAACTGAAGGGAGAAGTCAACAATCCATAATTATAGGTGGACACTTCAACACCCCTTTCTCCACAGTTGATAAGACAACTACACATAAAATCAGTGAGGATAGAAGAATTCATAAACTATCAACCAACAGGATCTAATTGACATTCATGAAACACTCCACCTAACAATAGCAAAGTACACACTCTCTTCAAGTACCCATTGAACATACACCACGAAAGACCTCATCCTGAATCATAAAACAGTCTGACAAATTTAATAGAGTTGATACCATATAGAGTATGTTCTCTGACCCCAATAAAATTAAACTAGAAATGAGTAACAGAAAGATAATATGATCTAATGCTTTGAAACTAACCAACATATTTCTAAATAATCCATGGGTCAAAGAAGTGTCAAGGGAAATTAAAAAATATATTGAACTAAATGAAAATGAAAATACAACATAACAAAATCTGTGGACAGCAGCCAGAACAGTTGTGAGAGGAAAATTATAGGAATAAACTTATATATTAAAAATGAGGAAATGTCTTAAATCAATAATCTAAATTCCTACCTCAAGAACCTATAGAAAGAATAGCACACTAAACCCAAAGCAATCAGAAGAAAGAAAGTAATAAAAATAAAATCAGAAATCAATGAAATTGAAAACAGGGAAACAGTAGAGAAAATGGAACAAAGAACTTATTCTTCGTAAAGATCAATAAAATTGACAAACTTCTAACAAGGCTGACAAAGAGAAACACAAATTACTAATACCAGGATTGAAACAGCAGATATCACTGCAGATCCTGCAGACACAAAAAGAAAGGTAATATGAACAATTTTACCCACATGAATTTAACAACTTAGATGGAATAAATGAATTCCTTAAAAAAACACAATTACAACTCACCCAGTATGATGTAGATGATTTGAATAGCCCTGTAACTATTAAGGAGATGGGATTCGTAATTAAAAAAACTTCCCCAAAAGAAATCTCTAGGCCCGGTTGGTTTCACTGGAGAGTTCTATCACACACTTAAAAAAAATAACAATTCTGCACAGTCTCGTCCAGAAAATAGAAGAGAAGGGAATTCTTCTCAATTCATTAGATGAAGCTAGTATTGCCCTACTATGAAAACCAGACAAAAACAGTACAAAAAAGAAAACCACATACCAATATCTTTTATAAATGGAGATTCAAAAATCCTTAACAAAATAGTAGCAAATAAAATTCAGCAATATGTAAAAGAATTATAAATCATGAGCTAGTGGGATATACTCCATGGATGCAAGGATGGTTCAATATTTGAAAATCAACCTATGTGATCCACTATACGAACAGGTTAGAGAAGAGAAGACACATGACCATATCAGTTGATACAGAAAAAGCATTTGACAAAATTCAACACCTATTCACAATAAACTTTCATTAAAAATCAGGAATAGAAGAGATTTCTTCAATTCAATATATAACAATCTTCAAAAAATGCTACAGATAACATGATAGTTACAGGTGAAGGATTTAATGCTTTCTTTTTAAGTTTGAGAACAAGGCAAGGATATCTGCTTTCAGCAGTCTTACATAACAGAGTAGAATAAGGCAAGCAAAGGGAAAAAAGGCACACATATTGAGAAGGAAGGAATAAAGCTGTCTTATTTGTAGATGATATGATTATGTACACAGAAAATATCTAAGAACTTGTAAAACAAAAAAAACCAGAACTAATAAGTGAGTTCAGCAAGGTCCCAGAATACAAGCTAAACATACAAAAATCACTTTTATTTGTTTACTAGCAATATATTGACACAAATTTAAAAATACAATATCACAATTGCTCAAAAAAGAGAAATAGTTATAAACCTAACAAAACATGTACAAGACTTGTATGCTGAAAACTACACAGTTATTATGAAAGAAAAAAAGTTCTAAATAAATGGAAATGTTCATGGAATAGAAGATCTCTATTCTCCCCAAGGTGAAATAAAAGTTTTGATAGCAATTTCTTTTCAAAAGCTTAGGAAGGTTTTTGTGGATGTTGACAAGACTATTCTAAATTTTATATGGAAAAGCAAAGGAAATAGGATAGTTTAAGAATTTTGAAAAAAGCAAAATAAAATGGGAGGAATCAGTCTGCCCAATTCCATGATTTATTATATAACCACTATAATCAAGACTATAGTATTGGTGGAGGTATAGATAGATAGATCAATGGAAGAGGACAGAAAACCTAGATGAAGACCCACACAAATATTCACAACTGACTTTTGACAGAGGTTCAAATGCAATTCAATGGAGATAGATACCCTTTTAACAAATCGTGCTGGAGCAGTTGGAAATTCATAGACAAAAAAATGAACCTCAATTGCAGTCTCACACATTATGCAAAAATTAACTCAAAATGGATCATAGACTTAATACTATAAAACTATTAGAATAAAATAGAAAATTTGGAGGATTTAGGAATAGACAAAGAGTTCTTAGACTCAACACCAAAAGCATGATTCATAGAAGGAAAAATCAATATATTGGACTTAATTATTACTAAAATTGTTTTTACTCTGCAAGAGTATTGGGAAGATGAAAATGTAAGCTCCAGACTGGGAAAAATATTTGCAAACCACTTATCTGAGAAAAGACTAGTACCTTAGAATATATGGAGAACTCTCAAAAGTCAATAATAAAAAACAATCCAAGTAGAAAATGGGGAAAAGACCTGAGGAGACATTTTACCAAAGAGTAATATGTACATGGTCAATAAACATGTGAAAAGATGTTGGACATCATTAGTCATTATGGAAATGCAAATTAGAATCACAAAGACGTATCACTATAAACCTGTTAGAATAGCTAAAGTAAAAACTAGTGACAACATCAAATGCTGGCAAAGATGCAGAGAAACTGAATCACCTACACACTCCTGGTAGGAATGTTAAATGGTACAGCCACTTTGGAAAAACAATTTGGCAATTTCTTGAAAAACTAAGCATTGCAACTTCCATATAAATCATCAATTGAATTACTGGGCATTTATCCCAGAAAAATGATTTATGATCACAGCAAAACCTATAGGCAAATGTTTATAGCATGTTTATCTGTAATAGCCAAAAAATTGGAAGCAATCCAAATGTCCTTCAAAGTCCATATGGTTAACAAACCATGATACATACATGCCGTGGAATAGTACTCAGCAATAAAAAGGAATGAACTGTTGATACAGGAAACAACCTTGATGAATCCCCAGAGAATTATGCTGAGTGAAAAATGCCAATCCCAAAAGTTACATTCTGCATGACTCCATTTATGTGACATTCATTTTTTATTTATTTTGTATTTTTTTAAAGATTTTATTTATTAGCGAGAGAGAGCATGAGTGGGGGCGGGGCAGAGGAGAGGGAGAAGCAGACTCCCCACTGAGCAGGGAGCCTGACACGGAGCTCAATTCCAGGACCTGAGCCAAGGGCAGATGCTTAACCGACTGAGCCACCCAGGCATCCTTGTAACATTCATTTTTTAAATGACAAGATTATAGAAATGGAGAATAGAGTAGTGGGTTCCCAGGGGCTGAGAAAGGGATAAGGGAAAGAGATAAATGGGTATGGCTATATAAGGGCAACATGAACATTTCTTGTGATGGACAAATTCTGTATATTAACTGTTTCAGTGAAAATATATCTTGGTTGTAATATTATACTGTAGTTTTGCAAGATGTTACCATTAGGAGAAACTAGGTAAAGGTATAGTGTATGTCTGTATTATTTCTTACAAAGGCATGTATCTATACTTATTTCAAAATAAATAGTTTTAAAAATACATATATACTTTAATCCTGAATTGTACTTCTGAGATTTAGCCATAGATAGTCATTTCAGGTCTAACTGTAATAGCAAAGGATTACAAAGAGCGTTTTAGTTCATCAGGGGGTATAGGTTTTAAATAAATTCATATAATGCAGATGTTAGAAAGAATGAGGTAGCACAGGTATATTGATTCATATGGAAATGCACACGCCAAAACTATGCTTTGGTATGTTATTTTAAAGACATGTTAATATACCCAAGAGTGTATATTTACATTTTTATATTCAGGGATTACTTTTGGAATGGTAGACAAGTGACTCAAAACCATGGTGGAACTTGAGAAGAGGAGCTATGTGTCTGGTGGGCAGGTGTGAATGAAGCTTTGTTTACTATCTTTATACACTCTGTTGTTCCTCTTGAATTTTATACTTTGTACTTATATGACCAATTGATGAATACATCAGCATGTTTTAGAAAAATAAGAGAACATCCAGAAAGATACTCAAGTGTGTATATATATATATATATATATATGAAGGAAGCATTTTATGACAGTAGGGGGAAAAGATAGGTTATTTCATAAAAGATCTTGGGGAAACTGCCCAGCCATTGAGGGAGGATGACCAGTCATGCAACTACTTAACTCTTTACATCCAAATAAATTCCAATGACATGAAGATATAAATGTAAACAATGAAAAAAAATATTAGAAGAAAATATAGGTAAACATTTCATAATCTTGTGGTAGGAAAAGTTTTTTTTAAAGCATAGCACCAGTAATGTAATCACAAAGGAAAAAGATTGATGGATTTAATATATATATTAAATATGTATAAGTTTACTCTTCTGTATGACTAAAACAGCAGTGTCCAAATATATAAACTACGTTAAATGATACAACGCTGCCCCTCAACAAGAGAATGGCAAAATAAATTGTGGTATATTTGCATAATTAGTAACTACACGGCAACAAAAATGAGTGAACTATAGATACAAGGAGTAGCATCGATAAATTTTGTGGATATCATGTTGAGCCAAAGAAGCTATTTACAAAACCAGTCCGCAGTGTTGAATGTCAGGAGGGTGGTTCATTTTCAAGAGGAAGGATAGAGTCGTGACTGACGGGGGGACATGAGGCTTCCATGATCCTGCTCATGTTCCATATCTTAGGCAGTAGTACAGGGGTGTGTTTGCTTTGTGATAGTTCATTAAACTGTATACTATCCTGTATGCGTATTTTATTTTAATAAAGCAGTTTTAAAAACAAACATACAAACAAAAACAACATTTTTTGACTTTCATAATGGCAAAAGATTTTTTTTAACAAAGTTGTCTTTTGATGGTACTGTAAATGATAAAGCTTTTCAGAAGGCAAACAGGTGATGTGTTTCAACATTTTATTTAACAATTTCTATTAAAGGAATTTGTCCTAAGGATAGAGTGAGAAAAGTGTAAGAGGAAGCATCTATAGTGATCTTCATAATAGCTTTATTTATAAAAATGAAAAATCAGAAAAAAACCTAAATACCCAGCATTAAGAGATTGTTTAATAATGATACATAAGGAATATGTATCATTATGCTAGATATACAAGGCAGGGCTATTTTTCTTTGTGTGGAATGCAGTATGAATAGTTTGGTGAGTGAAATAGCAATTTTAGATCTGTTCACCTTATGTAAACACATTCACATACACACTTAAATATACACACTCAAAATCATATTATTTATTTATTTGAGAGAGAGAGAGAGAGACAGTGAGAGAGGGAACACAAGCAGGGGGAGTGGGAGAAGAAGCAGGCTTCCCGCTGAGCGGGGAGCCCGATGTGGGACTCGATCCCAGGACCCCGGGATCATGACCTGAGCTGAAGGCAGATGCTTAATGACTGAGCCACCGAGGTGCCCTTCAAAATCACATTTTAAAAAACATCTATATCTAAGTAATTTAAGACACTAGTCATTAAAATGTTAGCAGAATTTATCTCAGTTTTTGTGTGGATTTTTTTTTCTCTTTTCAGTTTTACCTTTTGTATTTTTTTTTTTAAGATTTTATTTATTTATTTGACAGAGAGAGAGATAGTGAGAGCAGGAACACAAGCAGGGGGAGTGGGAGAGGGAGAAGCAGGCTTCCCGCCGAGCAGGGACCCCGATGCAGGGCTCGACCCGAGGACCCTGGGATCGTGACCTGAGCCAAAGGCAGACGCTTAACGACTGAGCCACCCAGGCTCCCCTACCTTTTGTATTTCTAAAAAAAGCAAGCAAGCACAGGTAGATATGACTTTGTAATACCTGAAGAAAATAATAAAACAAAAGTTATCAAAATTACCAGAACTGCATTTTTGTATATTTCTTAGAGTTATCCTCCTCCCCCAGCAATATTCAGGGATTTTAGTTAAAATGGGAGAAAAATAAGGGAAGATAGAGAAATATAAATCATGTATTTGTTAAGTTTAATGGTGTTACAGGGTAACATTGACAGATATGAATCTTCCAATCTTATGAAGAACTTCTCTTACATATGAGCAGAACCATTTCTAGGTCATCCTTCAGTAAAGTATTTTCATTTATAGATTGAATGATCATGATGTAATTCTAAGTATTTTCTAGTATATTGAAAGAACCTAAAAAATGGTATATTCCAAACTTAAAAAGAGTTCATCATTAATTAGTCCAGGGATGGTTCCAGGTTTTATGGAGTTTTAAAGGTATATAATTTTTGAGTCTGCCTTTAAGAAAAATAACAAAATTTTTAATACAATGTTAGTTTCTGGCCCTTGGAAAGGCATGTGGAAATGGAGGGTCCTAGCACCTTAAGTTCCTTTTACTTCATGTTAAATTCACCTGTTTAGACACATAAGCTTTCTTTTCTTATGCCCTGTTTCCCTTTTGGGGGGAATTATTGCTCAATATTGTTAAATTATGATAACACACCTATTTGTTACTGATGAAGATGTCTTGTGGATAGATTCATTAAAATACAAAGGAAAAGAATACATATTTAAGTCTTATTGTAGAAGGTGGTTAAGCTTATTGATGCTTTAAGTCCCTACACATAGAATAATAGGATTTATTTATTTCCCCTATTTTAAAGTAAATAATTCATTCAACCAATAAGTATTTGATTAATATTATTTATTTATTTATTCTAGAAATAGCCCCACACTTATAGAAACTATACCCCTCCCCTGAATTCTAAAATTTGGCTTCAAAATATATTCAGATTTTACTTCAGAGCTTCCTAAACTTTAATGTACATTTAACATTCAGTTCACATGGGGATCATGTTGAAATGCAGGTTCTGATTCAGTAGGTCTGGAATGGGGTCTAGCACCCTGCGTGTTTAGCACGCTGCATGTGATGGCTCTGTTGCTGGTCTGCAGACCACACTTGGTGTGTAGTGAGGCCCCACACCTTCTAACCTGTCTGCAGCATCCCCTCATCAGAAGCGGGAGGGTACCTCCATGCCCTCAACATGTAAGTTGCCGGGGAATGTTCCAGTCTAATGGTTCTTAGGGGCAGCTGATGAGTACATAACTGTGAATGCAAATGTAGGACCTGGATTACTTGAAGCAACTGACAGAGCCGAGGACAGTGGGTGAGCGGAGGAGGAATGAGAGGCAGAAAGTGAGCACAAGTGCTGAGGAAGAACCCGCCTCTTCCTGCGCTACTTTGAGCAAGTGTTATGGGTAAACAAGACAGGCTGACTCTTGTCATTTTCAGCCTGCCATCAGAAGCACAGGGGAAGTGGGGAGATCTTCTTGTAGGAATTTAAGAGTTTAGAAAAAGAGACTCAGAATTGTTCAACTCTGGTCACATGCATGTGGTTGCTTCCATTTCAGGGTTTAGGGCATGCTGTGTGTAGGGACAGCCCTCCCCGCAGGCAGCCCCGCCCCCCTGTGGCCTGTGACCTCTTCTGGGCATTACCCTCAGGAGCTGACTGTGTCCAGTGTTTCCGAGGTTCCTCACACCACGGTAAAGTCTTTGCATAGTGTTTTTGACATTGCACTCATTATGCTGTGAAGCTAAGTGCACATTCTTGGTGGGGCCGCGAACGGGTGCAGAGCTCTGAGGAGGCACTTTCCAGCCATCACAGAGATAGGACTTGTTACTCTCAGGGTAAACTAGGAAAAGCACGCAGTGCCCTGTTGCTCCTAATTTTGATACTTTTCATCCGTAGGAGAGCTGATCCATGTATTTTTGACTGTGGTGAAAAACCTATAACATGATGTTTGCCTTCTTAACACATTTTTAAGTGTTCAGTACAGTATTGTTAACTCTACGTACAATGTTGTACAGATCTCTAGAACTTTATAGTCATCTTATAAAACTGAAGTTCTGTACCCTCTGAAACTCCCTTATTTCCTTTTCCCCCTACCCCCAGGCTCCCACCATTCTACTTTCTGTTCCTTGGAGTTTGACTACTTTAGATCCCTCATTATAAGTGGAATTGTGGAGTATTTGTCTTTCTGTGAATGGTTTATTTCACTTAGCATTATGTCCTCAGGTTTCATCTATGTTGTAACACGTCTCAGGATTTCCTTTTTTATGGCTAAGTCATACTCCCTTGCATGTATACACTACATTTTCTTTATTCATTCATCTGTGGATGAACTTCTAGGTTGTTTTCACCTTTTGGCTATTGTGAATAACGCTGCTGTGAATATGGGTGTGCAGATATATCTTTGAGATCCTGATTTCAGTTCTTTTGGATACGTACCCAGAAATGGGATTGTTTGGTCATACGGTTGTTCTGTTTTTAATCTTTTGAGGAAACTACATCCTGTTTTTCTCATCAGCTGCACCATTTTACATTCATATTAACACTTGCTGTTTTGTTTGTTTATGTTTTATAATGGCCATCCTAACAGGTGTGAGGTGATGCACCTTAAATAAAATACTCTTACAAGAGTATGAGTGTAATCCATTTGGGGTACATTTGTGTTTTCACTTCTAACATTTTCTGCTACTGTTAACTGATTCAGCCACTGAGATTTACTTTGTTTGCCCTTCCTGGCTGTAATACACTCTGTCTTACTCAAAATGAGCCTGTATGGGACATTAGCCTGTTCTCTCTGACTGCTTCACAAAGGTCAGTTTCAAGAGGTTGAAATGGGTTTTCTTTGGCTTGCCTTCCTATAGTCACCCTCCCCTACAAAACAAAATACCAAGAATTCTTAAAAATAGAGTATTAACATTCATATGTGAGGATAGCTATCGACAGTGATTGACTGGATATGAATGACTAAAAAGAAAAAAAATGAAGAATTGGCAAAAAAGGAAAAGAAAGTGTCTACCCTGAATGTGACATCAGAATCTTGGAGATCTTTGAGGGAATCTGTTTATGAGGCCAGTACATGAGGCTGGCAAGCAAGGTGATATTGCTGGAACTCATGAAGAAGAGCAAGGTCCCATGCCAGGGGCAAGCCCAGGCCTCTGGGCGGAGCTTCCAACTGCTGGGAGGTTTACTTGTTTTGCAGACTATACAAAGTAATTTGTTGTTAAGCCACATTCTGTGGTTGCTTTACAAAGTGGTTTTGCAAAAGTAGCATTGCTAGGATGCATTAGAAATGATGATTTAAGATTGAACTGGCTCTGTTGAAATAACCTAAATTACATGCTGCAACATTGTTTTTCCCAAGTGGCTAAAATCACTGACTTCAGATACTTAAAATGTCAGAAACGTATAGTCTTAATAAGCTTGGAAAATCTGCCATACTTCAGGGAGTATCATAGGTCTTCATCATCATCTAAGTAGACCTTTGAGACCACATGGGCTGTGACTTGATTTCTCTCATTATGAATAAATCCAAAATGACTGATGCATTGCGACACCCGGACAAGGCTGGACCAGATGTGTGACTGAGTCATATTTGCAGGTTCCTTGCTTCAAATCCTTCAATGTACATTTAGCATCTAACATTTAAACATTGAGACTGAAGGATAATTCTTCTAAAGTATGGTAATTTTTGATGCCTGACAGATGGGTCTGTGGAAGCATGTGCGGGTCTGGATGCACAGAGCTAGCTTAAGGAATAGCAGCTTCCCCCAGCATCACTGTAGACCAGTGGAATATCATTAGTATAGATGGTAAACATGGCGCTTGTTAACTTGGGTTCTACATGTAACACTCAGGCAATTGGTAAGACAATACTTATTCCAGCTCCCTCACAGGGGTGGGGAACAAGATAACAATAAGAATTATTGCCATTGTTGAACTATCTCTATTGAATATTTTCATAACAATAACAAAAAATTCTTGGCATTGCCGAATTGTCTCTGTTGAATACTTTGCATAGTGTTATGGCAAGCCACACCACTGTCCTGGTTTAGAATCACTTGATTTTGGCAATTCATAGTCAGTTGAAATTCTTAATACTGAGTGCTTTTTTATATAGGTCTGTTTATTGGAAATGAGTGGTTTAGTTTTTAACATTTATTTCATTTTATTGACATATAATTGACATGTAACACTATATTAATTTCAAGTATACAACTTAATGATTTGATATTGTATGTATTGCAAAATGATCACCATAATAAGTCTAGTTAACATCTATCACCATATTTAATTACAAATTTTTTTCTTGTGATGGAAACTTTTAAGATGTACTCTCTTAGCAACTTCCAGATATATATTACAGTATTAGTAACTACAGTCACCATATTTTATTTTTACTATCTAAAAGTTGTTAATGTGCCTTCTGAGAATTTGTTGGGTTTGGTAAATCATAAAAGAAAGCTGAACTGAAAAAAAAGGACCATGGAAAAGTGGAAAATGTTTTGACAACATGAAAGTAAACAAACAAAAGAACTTTGAAAGCCATTTTGTAACTTTATATCCTATACGTTACCACTGCCCTGGTGAGTATGAATAACTAATTCTGTCCAGTAATGAGAGACCAAATAATTGCGAAATCACAGAGGTTGAAGCATGTGAAAGTGATAGTTCATTTAGTATGCAAACTAACTCTATTTGGTAACCAAAAAGAGATACACACTTACGTTAATAAAAATAACTTTCCCCCAATTCCACTTAATAAATGTTCAGTAATACTTTAAAAATAACAGTTTGAACAGTTACCAAATTAGCCTTTCTGGGGACACTACATGATTCAGTCTCTGTCTGGCAGATTGTGTGTGTGTGTTTGAGAGACAGAGCCACATGTGTGAGCAAGTACACGCATGCATAGTTGAATACACGGCACAAGAAAAGTACTCACATGCATGTGAGACGGGTTCCAGTTTGAGAAAGCTAGAATTTATGTATCACCTGCAAATTTCACAAAAACTTGACGTAAATGCCAAGAGCACTTTGCCTTTATGATATGACATTGGAGAAATATCTGGACTCTGTCCCGATGGCCAGGGCAGATGGTTGATATCATGTGCTAAGAATGGGCACTTTGCAGTTCTCAGCATTTGGAACTCTGCCATGTAAATTTGAAATGGGTTGAAGTGAAATGCTAGGATTTTCATATACTTACTAGAGGGTGCAAAATTTCAAAACGGGGCGGGGGGATCATAGGAAGTTAATTCCTGAGAAAACAATGCTACTAGTAGAGATATGTTTGGATCAGCGAATGGAATTTATCTGGCTCTTATCTGGATGAACAGGAGATGGGAAAAATCTTGACATAAATGAAGTCCCTAGGAGTGTGATGGAGTAATGTTTTTTCTGTGTTAGTTATGGTCATTTTATTTGCGTTGAGGCACCTTCCATTAATTCTTGTGTCATAGTAATATAATAGTTATCACTTTTTAATGCTATTATAATATGTGTGTTAGCTTTAATGAGAGCCTGGAAAGAGATTAAAATAAAAGGATTCCATGACATGGTTTATGTTACAAATAAGAGCTTTTTTTTCAGTTGCAAGTGTGGAGTTCTATAAGGAGAAATAATCAGATGCTACATGTACCACACTTTATGATTGCTTTGTCTTTTAGACATGAACCTTAGGCTTTCATCTCCTCTGTGGGTTTGCCATCCTTAGATGAGAGGAATCAGCACCGGAATGGTGGTGATGCTGCTTCTAGAAAGCTTGAGTTGCGTATCCATGCTAACAAACTGACACCCAGTGTTATTCATTATCACCAAAACCAAACTATTTATAAAAATATAAGTAACGCAAAAGTGACTATTTTATTAAATAAGAACCACTGGGTGGAGACAATTTATGAAAACAATAAGGCACTTTTAAGCTATCAGCCTGTACAGCCAGAAATGAGTTATTACAAGCATAATGATTGTCTTATGCAGGGGTTAAAGAAAACAGAAAATTTTATTCACAGGTATGCACAAATAAGAAGTGATGAATTGTGACCACACGGTTCGTTGACCACAAAGAGGAGCAGTATCTATGTGTATCAGTCTGATGGGCTGAAAGACTCAGAGACTGGGGGCAGCGTCAGATCAAAGATTGGCCTGTGAATGGGAAATGGGTCCTTGGATTTACTGAGTGCCTGCTCTGTGACAGCTCTCTGCTAGGCATTTAATGCACTTTGTCATTTCAGAAGAACAAAGAGCATCCCCATCTCTACCTAGGCCTAACATGCATCCCTGAAGAGACCTAATTTTCCTTTAAGAGAAGGAAAATTAGGGGGTAGAAAGAGCAGTAGGTTCTTGCCCAGTAATGGACAGAGATTAGAAGGGCTGGTGCAAGCCTCCTGGAAATCCAAGTGATAAAAGGGAGGTGGGGAGCTGACACTAAAGTCAGAGAAGAGACCTAGCCGTAAGAAATAACAGGCCAGTTCTGGTCACTTGGACGGAAGGGTGCTCAGCAGAAGGCTTCAGCCACTACCTGTGTCTCAGTGGTGACTAAACGCAATTTTATACTTATTCAAAGCACATTGGCCATACAGCGGGTCTTTAGTTCATATATGGGATGGGAAAAACAGGAAAAGACCAGAAAGCAGAGTGATGTCAGGGGTATTTGTATCCGTCTGTTTGCTGTTCCTTCCATCCATCTATCTGTCCATCCATCCATCTGCCCAATTCAAGAAGGCAGAGGACAGATGGACAGTTCTTGGTTACTTCTGTTGGAGTTACCAATGTAGGTAACTGTTAGAGTTACAGTTCTTGGTTAACCTCTATGATCAGCAGCCCTTAGTGTCTGTACCCCATTGGCTTCTGACTACACCGTGCCTATCGTGTGGCCCAGGACATCGGCTGATGTTCAGAATGCTCACCCGAAGTCACCAGAGAAATACTCAATGTATAAGTCAATATACCGTTTTAAAGAAGGGAGATATAAGTAAGATGTATTTGAGAAAGATTTCCATTTTTTTTTCATTAGACCGATGATTCCTTGAGGGTAAGAAATCATCTCTTATTCATTTTTATATCTTTGACACCTAGCACAATGTTTTTCACATAGAAGGTAAAATATTTGTGACACTGAACAGAATAGAAATAATTTAAAATTTTGGGGAAGAGATTTGCATTGTTTAAAATCCAGTATTCCCATTACCAGGGTACTCAACCAGAAATAGTATTTCGCCCTACCCATTCTCAATCCTCAAAATAAGATGACGTTTTCATGTATTGAATTAAGGACTCGGTTCTAGAAGTGCCTTTAGTAATGAAGAGGATATGTTTCTAAGACATTTTTTTTTAAAGATTTTATTTATTTATTTGAAAGAGAGAGAGCACAAGCAGGGGAAGCCGCAGGCAGAGAGAGAGGGAGAGAGGAAGAAGCAGGCTCCTTGCTGAGCAGGGAGCCCAATGCAAGACTCGATCCCAGGGCCCTGAGATCATGATCTGAGCTGAAGGCAGACGCTTAACGACTGAGCCACCCAGGCGCCCCTCTAAGACATTTTTTAGGAATGTTGAACAAAGGAAGATATTGTCAGGGTGGTGTCCCATGAAGAATTATTCTCTACCATTCTGCATCAGATGTGCCAGGCAGAGGCTCTCCTACTGGTGCCTTTGCGTGCATGGTTCTTAGCTCAGTGACTTGGACGCTGCTAGCCCAAGTCTATATACTACCCCAAGCTCAAGGTGGGACTTAGCCAGATAAAAGTTAGGGACAAGGACTACAGACCTTTCATAAGATACCTCTACCTGAAATTTGGCCAGGGCATCCTCATCTCTACCTACGCCTAACATGTATCCCTGAAGAAACCTAATTTTCCTTTAAGAGAAGGAAAATTAGGGGGTAGAAAGAGCAGTAGGTTCGAGTCCATGGACTAGGATTTCAGTGACCACATTTGCTGTAGCTGGTGAGCTGTAACTCCTTGAGCTTCAGTTTTTCTAATTATAAAATGAGTATTCTAGTATCTTCCCTACAGGATTATTGGCCAGGTCATATAAAATAATGTGTGTGATGCATTTGTTGGGCCAGAGTTCTCTCTGTGACCGCACCAACTTTTGGTAGCTTTGCTGCCAAGGATGTATTAACTTATTACCACTGATACTGGTTGAAAAGTAAGGGAGATTATAAGGAACATTTTACTGATAAGCTATATAGTTACAAATTAGTTATTTAGGGTATATTGGTAACTCCAAAGTAAGGAAAAAGAAAAAGTGTTATTCATAAGAAGGGAAGTTCTTCACACAAGAAGCCCAGACTTCGAGTTAGTCTAGTACTTTGACTTTATTATCTTCATTACAGACTCACCCACCTTCTCAGCAGAATCCTGACCGCCTCCCTCGTATTCAGTAAGCTCACTAACACTCTAGTATTTTCACTTAAATCTAGTCAAGATCCTATTAACACTTTTAAGTGGGTCAACAGTGTTCTGTCTCTGATAGCAACATTTTACTTACCACAGAGCTGTCCTTAGTGTGAGAGAGAGAATAGCATTTTTCCTCTGTAGGTCCTTGTCAGCTTGGTGTTTCCTTCAGAACTCCTGTTAAACTACTCCTGGAATCCTTAAAAAAAAAATGGTTTCACATTCTAAACAGTGTATTTTAAAGGGGCTCAAAACTTTTCCTACAATTTTATACATAGGACACCGTATCACCTACAGTTTAATATTTGTTTTAACAAGTTACAATAAAAATGAAAACCAGCTGTGTCATGCCTTTTGAAATTTACCATTTGCCTTTTGTCAGTTAGAAGTATTTCCAGAGACTAGCAATCCCTGTTATCTTCTGTTCATGAGCCATGCAGGTGGCGAGAAGTCCCCTTTATGAACAGATGAAATAGGCTCGGGGAAATGGCCAAGCTTTTTAAACCACAGAATGTGTTTATAGCACTTCTGAAAATAGCATTTTAGAGTTTTGGTGCTCTTTCAATCTGCTTGCATATAGGAGATAACAGTAAAATATTAATTCATTCAACAAATTTTTAGCTCCTACAATGTACCAAGCACTATAGGTCATGTGGAGAAAGCTGAGCAAAATAGATAAAAACTCTGCTTCATGAAGCATATTTTTTTTGTGGGGGAGGGCCATATATTTTTAGGAGGAGAGTGTTATGCTACGTATTTGACTCTCGGGGGGGGGGGGAAAGGGCTAATTATTAGTGTCTGATTTCAGAGTATCTGGATTTGGGGAGAGCTAAGAGAGGTAGCCAATAAACAGAGTAAATAAGTAGAATGTGTAACATGTCAGGTGGGGATAGGTACTATGGAGGATGATAAAGCAGGGAGGGGAGAATAGGGAATGTTAGGGGAGGGTTTGCAGTCCTAAATATGGTGATCAGAGAACGCCCTGCAGAGATGGGTTCACTGGGTAAAGGTCAGAGGAAGTGTGGGAGCAAACGCAAATGTCTAGGAAAGCAAGTTCCAGACAGGGAACAGCAAGTATGAGGCCGTGAAGTGTGAAGGTGCTGGACATATTCGGTGGGGGGAAGCCCTGAAGTCCACATGGCCAGACAGGAGTGAGCAGGGATAGTGAGGGGCAGGAGATGACGTGAAACAGATCTACCTGGAGCTGGGCCTGCAGTGCATTAGTAAGGGCTTTGCTCTTCCTCTGAGTGACATGTGAGAGGGTCTTGGGCAGAAGAGTGACGTGGTGTGATTAAACATTTCAGCAAGACCCAGGTGGCTGCTCTCTCGAGAATAAGCGGAGAAAGGCTAGACACTGGGAGATTCTTCAAGAGCCCATGAAGTAGCCCAGGTGAGAGACGGTCGTGATTTGGACCAGAGTGGTTAGATGTGGTCATCTTCTGGACTTATTGCGTGCCAGAGCCAACATGATTTGCTCAGTGGATTGGATGTATAGTGTGACAGGAAGAAGTGAGTCAAAGACGACTCTGAAGCTCTTGGTATAGAAGTCAGTCAGACCTGAGGTTTTGTGTTTTGTTTTGAAGTCAGACTCAGATTCTGTTTCTGCCTGTGTTCCTCCCTAGCTGTCTGTTTCCCTTTGGACAAGACAGGTCTTGCCCATGGATGATAAGCCCCCTGAAGGTAGGGATAGGATGTAATGCTTCTGGTGCCTAGCACAGAGCCTGCCACATAGTCAGTACTCAGTAAATAGTTGTTGGGTGAATGTTGTCGTACCTTTCTCCATGGTTTAGTTTCCAGAACTGTGAGGTCTAAATAATAATACTGAGTTTTGAAGAATAAATGGAAAAATGCTGTGTCCAAGGTGCATTATACATTCAAGGTATAGGAAACATTAATACATGGAAGCTATAATTATTGTCCATATTCTGTGCTGTTTAAAATGTTGATAGAGTTTTGAACATCCCCAAGGGACGCTTCTTCACAGGAAAAATAACAGTGGCTAATTTTCACCATTTTCATTAAGACTTTTTTACTAGGAGCCATCCCTTAACTCAGAAATAGAAGACTTCTATGTGTAAAAGCCATAAAATCCAAATTATTTTAACTGCATTGCTGCAAATAGAAGGGATTTGTCTTATCCATAGTATTAAACTAGTGCAGAAGCAAGAGAAACATCCCCTAGGAACTTACCTTCCACACGTAAATATTGCTTACTATGACGATTGTTGATTTAAAGTGGCACCTACTCTAGGCTTTTGGAATAAAAATGAAAAGACTGCAGTGGTGTCAAAAGTAGATGAGCAGAGACCGAGTGGTTTGAGAGACAGTGCACTTCGGTTGTCATGGTAGCCCAAAGCTCCCAAATAGACCCTTTCCCCCTGCCCAGATGTTTAATGTGTGTAATAGCATGCCCTAAATGGTGACAGAGCCAGATGTGAATGTATAATGTCATTTATTTATTTATTTTTTGTCCTTAACAGTTTAGAAAATCTTTTTAAAGCTCAGAGGTTGAATTTAGCTGAGATTAACAAGTGAGGATTTGGTAGAACATCTGTGTTTCCGAAATCAGTATTTTCAAGCTATATATGAACACTCTGTTGCCTTTCCAGTCGAATTCATTAATTCCACACATTCTCATAGATCCCATTAATAAGAGCAACCCATTTGGGCTACAGTAAAGAAAAAAACAGACACTAATTTGCAGGTAACTCCTAAAGTTGATTGTTTTAAGAAAAAACCTTTGCCTTCATTATAGCTCTTCAGTAAGTGAAATTTTATATGCATATTTTATATTTGATTTTCACTAGTGTTTTATTTCACACAAGAAAACTAATGTTAGCCTATATTTTCCTATGAAAATACCTTTGATGAAAGTAAAAAACTGTAGCCTCCACTTGCCATTGACCCAGTGACCCTATAAAGGAATGTTAACTGAGGGCCATAATACATGTTAAAGGGGTGGTTAGCTCTTCTTGAGAAACAAAAATTTTAATGTTCAATTAATCTGTGTGAAGAACAATGAACATAAAAGTCTAATATGTGGAAGAAATAAAATATTTGTTGCAGTTATATATTTTTTCTGGTGATGGGAGGGTAAAAGAAAAAGAGGGAGAATGAGGGTTTTTTTTTTTTTTTAAATAAGGAGATCAGTCAGATAATCAAGGAGAAAGAAGAGCATAGGAGAAACTGAAGAGGAGGAAAATGTAAAAAACTCCTACTGGGCATTACTCTGTAAACTCCATTCTTCCCAAACCATTGCTCATTTGGGCCCTAGTTTTCCATCTCACTCAACAGCAACATAAAATCCTGCCCACCAAGCCCCATTCTGACGGGGAAAGCCATTCTCCCCTATCTGTGGCACCACTTTGTCCTTAGTTATGGGTCCAGCCTGAGAAGGCTGGGCATCCCTGATCATCTGAGATCCATGCCCCGGCACCAGCTCCGTTTCTGCTCTCCACCCACTTTCCTGGTGGATTACCTGATCTCTTCCTCTGACAGCCTTCCTAGTGTCCATTGCTCACTGTCTCAAAAGGAAGCGCCTCTGAAGGAAGTCTCTTTTCCCTCTCTTTTGGATCTGCGCAGAGTTCACCCCAATGATCTCCCTAAGCAAAAGTTGTCCTTTTAGGGCAGTGCAGATTAATAGAACTTCCTGCAATGGCGGAAATGTTTTATGTTTGTGTTGTCCAGCATGATAGCTAAGAGCCACTTGGGGCTACTTAGAGTTAAATTAATTAAAATGAAATAAAAATAAGCATTCAGTTCCTTAGTGACACTCCCCACATTTTGGGTGTTTAGTAGCCAATTATGGCTAGTGGCTACCAAATTGGATAGTGCAGCTTCAGAGGCAACCCCAGGGTCTGGTGGGAATGGGCCAATTCTGGTACCCCACCATGCTCAGCCCCAGGGAACCATGGTCTCAGAGGAAAGCCATGGTGCATGCAAAGTGACAGCAGCTCTCCATCAGCTGTGCTCCTGCAGTGGTTTCTCTTAAAGGGAGACTGGAAGGGGCATCTCCATGTTCACCATGTGCACCATTTCCCAATGAATAGTGCTTTAGTCTTGAGTATAGGATTTAGAGGTAGGTCTGAGTTTGAATGTTAGCTCTACTAATAGTTAGCTGTGGGACCATGGGCAGATATCTAAATTCTCTCAACGTTTATTTCTTCATTTGTAAAATGGACATCATAATACCTGCTTCCCAAGGTTGTTGTGAAAATTCAGTTAGATAATAAACAGAAGGCAGGACAGTGCCTGGCATACCCCAACCACCTACTGTATAAGCCAAAGATGAGATAGTGTGTGTCCTATGTCAGCCTCTGCCTGCAACTTAAACAAAATACTCATTAGCCTTGTGAACTAAAGTGCTAACTAAACAAAAGGATAATGCAGGAATTGTTGCTACATTGCCTGTAATTTTCAAACACTTTGTTTTATACAAATGTAACTCTACTAATATGAAGATACTATTTTGAGGAATTGTGTGTGTATGTGTGTGTGTGTGTGTGTGCGCGTGTACAGATTAATCTTTATTCCTACTATTAACACCACAGTCTAGCTAAGAAGTACTTGACCTCTGTTCATAGACCCAGGCTAGTTGCTGTTTTCATGGCTGCCATTCACTTGCTGACAATCAGAGTCCCCTACTCAAAGAATTCTCCACACTTCTGGATAGCACATTCCAGGTTGCCGAGGGAGGAGAGTTGTCTGAAGGAGCAGATTGTCTTTGCATCAGGAGAATTTCTTCTGCCCTCTTTCCTTGCAATTCCACACATTTTCATCACCCAAGCACAAATGAGCCTTGGTGTGGATGGAGCTCAGTCATAGAGAAGAGGGCACATCAGGGCACAACTCCTGGCTGACCTTGTTGAAGACAGGAGGACTGGACTCCAGTCCAAACATCCTAGTAGATTCAACTAGCTGAAATGCCAGTTTCAGTGCACTTTTCAACTCACTCAGCCTCCTCTGTGCAAAATAGCTCATTGATTTGACAAAAGGAGGAGGAAGAGTTAAGAAAACTAATATATACTGAGCATCCTCACTATGAGTTGAGTTTTAAATAGTCCAAGAACTTCTCCTGGGAGAAGGCTGATGAGTTGTTTCAGAAGGAGTCCCCGTGTATGCTGGGGGCAGTGGAGGACAGCACCAGAATTGCAAATCCAAGTGGGTCCTCATGGGTGAGGTTGCCCCCACCCCCCACACCCATTCTGATCCCTGCTGAGTAGGGAACACTCTCTGAAGGAGCAACTCTTCATTTCCCTTCACCTCCCAGGTAAGTGTGGAAGGGTTTTTTGTTTTGTTTTATTTTAAGGGTTTCACTATAGGCAGGGGAACCAAGAGAGCGAAGTTGGGGAATTTGCAGCTGCCCCCAAAGATCTGGAAGGGGCCTCCTCCTGTAATCTCAGACTCCCACTTACCCCTCAGACTCTCCTACTTACCCCATCCCCAAAAAATTTTATTTCTGACCCCATCAGGAGGTAAGCCTAAGGAATCATTTCTTCATTTTGGTCCTTCTCCCTAGATGTGTGTAGACCTGGGCATGCAGTTAGGGCAAAATATGAGAATCTCTTTTTTGCCAATGAAGTAATCCACAAAAGTTACAGGAAGATAAATAGACTCCCTGGAAGTCGCTCTAGGACACAGTCTCTATTAGACCCTAGACTGTTATTCTCCTCTAAAATAATTATTAGCAAAAATTTTATACTAGCAATTCCTGGAATTATTTATTCATTTATTCTATTAATATATGAAATTATTTATTCATTTATTCTGTTAATATATGAAACACTAGCCAAGTATCATTACTGAATAACTATAATGATAGCTACTGATGTTTTTGAAAACTTTGATGATACAGAATATTAAATTGAACTTTAACAATTTCTGCAAATGTTTTTCTATGGTAAAGAAATCATTATCGGCAACTACTATTTGAGATCGATTTTCAGAATGTTGAATAATCATAGACTTCATCAGATCCAAATTTGACTTTGGAAGAGTTTGTGATAAACAGTAGTGTTTTTAGGACCTTTCCACTGCAGAGGAGGATAGCAGTCTATCATCAATGCACAAGTTGGCTTAGTTGAATCATGTAGGCTGTTTTTAGCAAAAGTCTTAATTTCTTCCTTTTCTTCCCTTCCTTAGTATATTTCATTAAGATTAAATTTGCAGCATAGAAAAATTTATACCAATAAGTTTTGCATTCTTATATGAAAATGAAAATCCAACCAAAATAATTTTGATTAATTAATATAAATCAACTACTAATAGATATTGATATTCTATTAAATAGAAAAGTTAATCAAGAATAAATCAAATAGCCCAGTAGTTTATGTTTTTTCCCTATGATTTCTTTTTCCATTCTGTGTATTTGTTTTTATTTTAAAAAGTACAACAATAATTGTATTTTAAAGCAGCTGTGAATAAAATCACATGAAAGTTCCCATAAGTTAATTACACTATTTTGTTTTTACCTGTCCCAGATGGTCAAGATTTTAAATTACTGCATATACAGTAAGTTATGTTTATAAAGACTGAATGTTTCAGGAAACATTGGTTAGCTGACATACAGTAACAAAAGTCTTGAATCCAAAAGTCATTAGGTTGAAATGGTAATCAAATTACAAGAAGTTGGACTGGTACACTTTCCTAGAGTCTTTCACATTTTATATCTAGTCAAAAAGGTGTTCAAGTGACTTTTTTTCCCACTAAGATGAGTGATTAAAAACTTGCCGACCATATACTTTAAAAAATACATACAGAGAGTTGTGATAATTAGGAGTAATTAGCCATCTCGAATCGGCTCCAAGAAGCTGTTTGAAGTGGTCTGCGGGCCAATCCTCCAGTCCCCTCCACTGAGAGCCCTGTGGTGGTGGGAGCTGCAGAGGGAAGATGACACCCGGCAGATGGGCAGGTGATGGGGAGTGCTTCAAAGCCCAAGCTGGTCTTTTGACTTCAAAGATTCCCTTGGAAGAGTTACCTCAAACTTTTATTAGCACAAACCATGATTATCACATAATCCTTTGGCAGGATTTGTGGGTGGAACCTATTAGATGTGCTTTTAAGGTTGAGAAAAGACTCAGGTGGGAGGAAACCAAAGACATACCTGGTCAGGTCCCCAGATTTGCTCAGAGTTTGCTGCTCATCCCCTTCCCTGGTGCTCTTTTTAGAATTTTAATGAAATATTTTATACATATAATGAAAAATACATCGCATATATTTACATTATGAAAAAAGAATGAAAGAGCATTTGTGCATATGCCACTCAGCTGAAGAAACGGAGTATCAGTAGTAAATCAAATGCCTCCTGTCGCCCCCTTCTTTGTTTCTCTCGCCTCTCTCTCCCACCAAACCACTCTGTGATTACAGTGTTCTGTCTTAGGATTTTACTACACATGCATGCATCTGTACACAATATATTGTTATAGGTTTTCAAAGTTTATATAGAGTCAACTCTATTTTGCTTTTTTTAACTCAACATTATTTTCCTGAGATGTATCCATGTTGATTAATGTAGCTACAGTTCATTAATTTTCATGCTGTGAGATAGTCTATTGTATGAATATTCTAAACGTTTTTGATGATCTGTTGATGGACTTCATTTGAGTTTTTCAAAGTTGGATTTCTTTCCTCCCTCCCTCCCTCCTACCCTCCCTCCCTCCCTTCCTTTCTTCCTTCCTTCCTGCCTTCCTCTTTCTTTTTCTTTCTTTCTTTCTTTCGTTCTTTCTTTCTTTCTTTCTTTCTTTGTTCAACAAACAATGCTGCTAAGACCTTTGACCTTTCTCAGGTCAGATTCATAAGTGTAAGTGTTTTGTTTTTTTTAAATAGATTTAATCAATTGAAATAATTTGTCAGTGGATATGTGCATCTTCAAATGTCATGCCAAATTATTTTCTAAAGAGGTTGTACAAATTTGGGGCACCTGGGTGGCTCAGTTGGTTAAGTGCTGGAATCTTGCTTTCAGCTCAGGTCATGATCTCAGGGTCGTGAGATCAAGCCCTGCATCAGGCTCTACACTGGGCATGGAGCCTGCTTAAGATTCTCTCCCTCTCTCTCCCTCTGCCCCTCCCCCATCCAATTGCATGTGTGCGCAAGCACTCTTTCTCTCTCAAAAAAAAGTTGTTGTACAAATTTGAATTCACAGTGGTTCTCAATGCTCTGCATTGTTGTCAACATTTGGAAACTACAGGTTTTCTAACCCCTCCCCTCCAATCTTGGATATTAACTGGTATCTCATGGTTTACTTTTATATTTCTCTGGTTACAATTTGACCATCTGTTCATAAGTTTATTGGTCATTCATGTTTCTTCTTCTTTGAAATATCTGTTTCAGACATTTGCCTGTTGGGTTATCTATCTTTTGATGGAGAGGCATTCTCTGTGTATCCTAACTAACATCCTTCATGGGTTAACTCTTCACTTTTTTTTACAACATCTTTGGATAAAGAAACTTTTGATCATGATGTATTTCTTGTCATTTTCTATCCATATCTTGTAACCTCTTTCACATTTTCCATGGTCTTTGTCACACTGTGCTGTAATCTGTCTTGGTCCTTCAAGTCTGTCTTCTAGCTCACTGAGTTTTTCTTTCTGGTTATGTGTTAATTTATGGTATTAAGTATCACTGAGTTTTAATTTCAAAAATTTTCTTTTTAATTTCTAAAAACATCTATTTTATTATCTTTTAAGACTGACTGAATATTTTTTGATGGTCTTATTTTTTGCTCATGAGAAATGTTTTCTTTTTTGTCTCTTTATCCATTTGGAACATAACTCTTTTATATTCTGTATCAGATGATGCTAATATTTGAGGCCACTGAAGTTTTAAACCTCTGACTTATGGTGCTTCTGACTGGTACCCATGGTGGCTTGGTATCTTCATTTTGTAGTAGTTGATTATGAGCTCATACTTGGCTGAACTTAATCTGTGGGAATTATGAGGAATGATATTAATTGCTATGGACTGAATTCCACCCCCCATTCATATGTCGAAGTTCTAACTCCTAATGTGACTGTACCTGGGGATAGGAACTTTAGGAGGTAATTGAGGTTAAATTAAATATTAAGGGTAGGGCCCTAACCAGATAGGACTGTAGCCTTATAAAAAGAGGAGGGAGAGATCGCTGTCTCTCTTCCCACCATGTGATGACACAATGAGATGGCAGCTGTCTACAAGCCAGAACCTGACCATCCTGACACTCTCATCTCAGATTTCCAGCTTCTAGACCTATGGGAACATGAATTCCAGTTGTTTAAGCCACCTAGTCCATAGTATTTTGTTGTGGCAGCCTGAGATGACTAAAGCTTTAAGGATGTTGGTTTTTCTCCAGCATAGACTTGCCTGTTCTTCAGCTGGGCATCAGAGAGTGCTTCGGGCAGCTTTTATTTAGTTATTTGGCCTGTGGTTTTCCTGACAGCCAAAGTAATGTATATGTGAACACCACACCCATGTGAGATCTGGTCTTCTGGTTTCGATTTTAAGGGAAGACTATTCCATTATTATATTCATTATTGCATTTTTTATCCTGGGAATAGGCAGGAACAGGTAGGCTTTCTATCTATTTTCTCTGCAGCAGGTTGTTAGCTTCTTGTCCTCACACACACTGAGGGTGAGGTTCCTTCAAGTACAAGTTCAATTTAGGAGTCTCAGGGTTAATAGCCCTCTTTTTCTCCCATCAGTATCCACACTGTGGGTGACTGGTTTAGTCACTTGTCCTCAGGGAAGCCTTGGCTTCAGGGTTTTCTTACCATTATGATTTTAGTTTGTGGATCCCATTTTTTATTCACTTTGCTTGCTTTCTGGAGAGCTCAGCAATGTGTTTATATGTAAGCTAGTTATAATTTATCCAACATGTAGGTGTTTTTTGACAGGATAGCTTTCCTGAATATTTAGTCCAGCAACAGTTGGAAATACAAGTCTGGCACAGTGCTCTTTGCGTTTAAAATACCACTTCCTCTTTCCACATCGGACAAGTGCACAAAGTTAAGATACATTGAGACTTTAATATTTTAAGATTTGGTATATGTGGATCTGAGGCTGAGTTAGACTGAGCAAGATCCTGCATCCCCACATCTGTATCATTAGAGTAATCCTGATTTATTTTTTAAGATTCTGAGTAGAATTTCCACTGTAAGAACAAAGTCTTGAAACGGGTGCCATCAGTGTGATGAATTGATGAGGAAACTATAGCTCAGAAGCCCTGTCTCTAGGAGGCGTAAGATATGGAGGGCAATAAAGTTTTCAGCTTCTAATTTCAACCTCACTTTACCCACATTGGAGTGCTAGGTCCTTTTTTAAAGCCTGTACTGGTCCCTATTACAGCTTTACATTTTCATCTTACTCTTCACTCCTTTAAGTGTGTAGTATGGGTTTCTCAGCCATACTCACAAGAGAGGAATAAAGACAAGGTGTAAACTTAGTGAGTGTGATTACTGATTGCCATTACAGAATAAAAGAAATGGGTATCTAGAGGGGGTGATGGGACTTTTTTGATCTGATAGTGAACAAATGAGTTAAGACTGTGATCCAGATTTTTCCATTCCGAATCCACTCATTTATATATCCATTTTAATGAGATAATATTAAATCTGTCTTTAAAGTATGTCAAAAAAATTTAAATGTGCGTGCTTCAATTTTATCACATCAATGTGAGAAAGTAAAATGAGCTAATTTACTTAACTTAATAGAAACATACTTAATCTGCATTGAGATTTTTTTTCCAGGAGCCAATTAGAGATGAAATTTTTTGTTTATCTTGTCCCATTTTACTTCAGAAACATAATTTGAGCCTCCATTTCCATTGCTTTATCAAAAAGGCAGAGTAACTTAAAAAGCATCCTCTGCTCTCAACTGTGTCTTTCTTATTGTAGATTTAAAAGAAAAAAATGCACAGAAGTTAATGGAATCAGAGGACAGACCCTGAAACTACTTCCACATGGTCTGTCTGCCTCATTATTCCTGGTGTTTATGGCTTCTAAAATGAACTACGGCTTCTAAACTGACAGTTAAAGAATAGTGTATTTGTTTTTATTTTGAACTAAAATGTTACCCGCATAAATATATAACATATATTTAAAAATGAAGAAACTGGCTAGAGAACTTTGTGAGGCTTTGATTTGAGTCTAATGGTTTCAATTATAGATTGGAACATCAAGTCAAGATGAGCTATACTGTCAGTGCATTAGATAGTTCTTTGCAAAAGTGTGAGGTTTTTATATTTCTGGGAAAAAATACTGATAGATTATCCTAGCCATCATAAAGAATGGAATTGACATGTAAGTATTCTGCAGGCAAAAAGCCATTCTCACCCTGTCACTCAAGGATATGAGTCAGCGATATATGGGGCTGTTATCAAAAAGGAGAACATGATCTGGGGTTGCATTAGCCAGAATGTAACACACAAGAATCATAAAATAATCCACTCACAGTGTTCAACGTTGATAAAGCCCATATTTGAGTCTAATTTTCATCTCCATATTTTAAACACAATATTAGGAAATTGGAGATGGGCCAGAGAAAAGGAATGAAATGATTTGAAAGTACAAAAATTTACTGTGCTGCAAACTGAAAGTGGAAATTCTTTATCACCAAGAAGGGAAAGTGAAAGGGTGGCATGAGAGGAGTTTTGAGTCGGTCTTCATCTGTAGCAGAATTGGGACTGACAGGTGCCTCTTGTCCTAAATGAACCAGGGCTGGTTCTTCTAGTACCAATTCTCAAATCTAGCGCCTGCTCCTTGAAAATACAGGCATATGGGGGCATGGTGTCTTACTGAGTTATTTCTCAAAGTAATTCCAAAGCCAAATATGAGCCAAAACTAGGAGAAAGATAGAGCAGGCATATGCCAGAGGTCATGTGAAGGGAGAACTTGTCCATTCTGTTTGTTCAGAGTGAGGGCTGGGCTGGGCACTGTGGGGAAAGAGATGGAGAGGGGTCCTAGCTTTCAAGGAATTCACTCTTGAGAGCTTGCTGACACAGTTGATTCAGTATTAAAAGGTACGTAGGAGTTTGCCAGTTAGACAGGTAGTGAGAACATTATACAGGGTGAAGATGGAGTACCAAGTATGAATGGAACGCTGGGTAAAGCACCAAGTTTGGACAAAGGACAGAGATTAAAATTGGATAGTTAGGTAGGTGTCAAAATATGAAGGCCCTTTTATCAGGTAAAGAAGCTTATTGTCACTTTGTTGTCAATAGTGAGCCATTTGGCTTGAGACTATCAGATTTGTGTCTTAAAAAAGATCTTCTGGAGACAGTTCGAAGACTGATCTTGCCCAAGTTAGGGTTGGGGGAGGCAGTGGTCTGAGTAGACACAGGAAGACTAGCCAAGATTCACAGGATGCATTTCCTTCTTGGGGAGTACCCATGGAGATAAGAACAAATGGGTGGCAGGGAACGTGAAGGATTTAGGAGGAAGAATCAATAGGTCTTGGCAAGTCATGTGGCAGAGTGGCAATTGGGAGAATTGGTGGTATTAGTATCTTATTGCTATTGTGACAGATTACCACAAATTTAGTGGCTTAAAACAATACAGCATTGTTATCTTACAGTTCTGGAGATAATAAGTCTAAAATGGGTTTCATTGGGCCGAAATCAAGGCATCAGTATAGCATGGTGGCACTCCCTCCTGACATTCTAGAGAATCCATCCTTGCCTCTTCCAGCTCCTAGGGGCTCTTTACATTCTTTGCTTTATGTTCCCTTCCATCTTCAAAGCCAGAAATGGCCAGTCAAGTGTTTCTCACACTGAATCACTCTAACACTGACTCTTGGAAGCACTTTTGTGACTACCTTGATCCACCTGGATAATCTCAAGACCCTTAACTAAATCATATCTGCAAAATCCTTTTTGCCATGTAAGGTAACATAACCAAAGGTTCTGGAAATTAGGACGTGGACATCTTTGGAAGACCATCCTTCAACCTCTCCCAGTTTGGATGGAGAAAGTGAGTATAGTTTATGCATATGAGGCTGATGAGCTGGGGACACTTAGGTATATGATTTTTATCTGGAGATAGATTTTGGTGGCATAAGACTTTGATTGCCATTTAGTGTTGAACCCGTGAATAGCACTGAGCTCTGAAATGGCAAAGTGTGTAGCGTGGGTTGAGATGAGAGCTAAGTATGGAGGCCTGACAACCACTGAGATTTCAGGGCAGGTGGAGAGTCTGCAAAGATGAAGGAGCATTAGAGAAGTAGGAAAACCAGGGGCACATGTCTCGAACATCTATGAAGGGCACATTCCAAAGGAAAGACAGAGCAACATGAAGAGCAGGGGAAAAAAAAAATAACTGCTAGATTTCCCTACAGGAAAGTGTCAACTATGTCAACTTCTTTGTTGACATGGTCTTAAAATAAACTGTAACTCTTGTATTCAGAATGAACCAGAAATTTGTCATTTCATTGGATTTCATCGCTTTTGAAATTGTACACAGAATAACAGGTTTATATTGAAAGTCCAGTTCTCAAAAAACTGTATCAACAGTGGTTGGAATGTGGCCTTTTTGTGCTGTTTTAACTTAATGTCAGTTTCTCATGTTAAATCCCATAGTCTCTGCTCTGTTTAAAATTCTGTTCTTAGCAAACCTTCTGGTGCAATTTTGATAGGACTATTGACCCTGCCATGCATAACAAATTACACATACATTTTGAAACTCGACATTATGACTGTTTCACAAGCTTATACATTTTCAGTGAAATTTTAGGACACAGGTTAATATTTGGACTTCAGGAAAATGAAATATGAAGAGGATGCGTATATGTGGTGGGGTTGGTGTGTGTGCATGAAGTACTTGCTTTCAAACCAACAATCCAATGAAACCAACCATTCCATCCTGACTTCTTTCCTCACCGCTGCCTCCCTGCCCTGCATCGATGGTTCTAGCTGCTTTCCGGCTTCCGCAGTAGCTGTTGCTGTCCACTTGCTGGCTGGCTGAGGGTAATTAGAGTTTCTCAGGCTGGAGCCAGAGTACATTGCCCTGACTCCAGCTGCGGGATAATCAAGTGGGGCTGGCGTGGCTACTGCCCTGCTCATGTTCAGATTCTACCTCTTCATTCTGTGCACATGCAGTAACATTTTCAGGAAGACCACTACCCATAAAGTCTTCAGCTTGCTCTTGCTTTTATATCCCAGATGTTTGCGTTTGTACACCAAAACATGAAAGTATGGAAGGATCTGTGCTTGCAGTGATTGGAATACAAAGGTACATAAGACATGGCCCTTAGGCTCAAAAAAGTTTCTAGTCTAATAGGAGAAGTAGTGCTTCGAACGGATCCCTGTAATACAGGGTTAACTGTGACAGGTGCCGTAAGAGAGAAGGAGAAAGCTTTTCAGTTGTTCAGCAAAAGGAGAAAAGTTTCTGTTTGTGGGGAGAATCAAGGAAGCTTTTCTTATGAGTTAGTATTTAAATTTGGTTTTGATCGGGGGATAGGACATTTGGAACTGGGAGCAAGTTTGGGCTTGTGACATTCCAAACAAAGACGCAAAGTTGGCAGGGGTTAAGAGATAGGACATGGCATAAGTACGCAGGAGACTGAATGGCGCTGTCATCAGACCGGTGGCATTAATGTGGAAATGAAAACGATCATACTCTCTCGAAGGCATTGAACGTCCTAGTGAGGGATTTGGTGCTGACATATTTTTTCTTACGTTTTTTATCTTGTTTTTCAAAATTTTTATTCTTTACGCTCCTGAAATAAATTCCATTTGGTCAGGCACATTATTATTTAAATTGGATTCTATTTGTCAATATTTAACTTAGGATTTTTGCATTGCTATTCCTTACTGAGTTTGCTCTATACTTTTCTTTTGGTGCTGTCAGGTTTTGGTATCAATGTTACTATTGCTTTGTAAAGTCTGGAAGAGTTAATTTTTTTAAAATTCTTTTTAAGATTTTATTTATTTTTGTGAGAGAGAGAGTGTGTGTGCAGGAGCACGCACAGGGTGGAGGGGCAGAAGAAGAAGCAGACTCCCCACTGAGCAGGGAGCCCGATGCGGGACTTGACCCCAGGACTCTGGGATCATGACCTGAGCCGAAGGCAGATGCTTAACGAATGAGCCACCCAGGTGCCCTGTAAGAGTTTAAATGGTATTGGAATTAACTTGTATTTTTTTTTTTAAGATTTTATTTATTTGACAGAGAGAGACACAGCAAGAGAGGGAGCACAAGCCGGGGGAGTGGGGGAGGGAGAAGCAGGCTTCCTGCCGAGGAGGGAGACCGATGCAGGGCTCGATCCCAGGACCCTCGTATCATAGCCTGAGTTGAAGGCAGATGCTTAACGACTGAGCCACCCAGGAGCCCCGGAATTAACCTGTATTTTGAAGGTTTGGCAAGTTGTGCCATCTAAGCTGTGTGCATGTGTGTGTGTGTGTGTCTCCCCAGTTTTGGTGGTAACCATTTAACAACTTCCTTTATTTATATGGTAATTGATTAGATCTTTTCTCTCTTCTGGAAGCAGTTTGGCATACCATATGTTCTATAAATTATCTCTGTCATCCAAGTTTTGAAATTTATTTGCACAGAGTTGAGCAAAGAAATCTGTTATGATTTTTTTTAAATGTCCTCTATATTGGTGTTATTTGCCTCTTATTGATTCTTATTTTGTATAATTGAATTGGTCTCCTTCGTCATCCCCCTTGATTTGATTAGCTAACAGTTGAAGTACTGGCTTTTTGATTTACTAATCCTCTACTCTCCTTTCTTCCAGTTAATTTATACTATGTATATTAATTCCTTTTTCCTGCCTTCTGTAGTTTTTGTTTCCTTTAATTTCCTGAGATGCTTAATTTATTTTTTATTCTTCCTTGTTTATTAATAAACTATTGAAGTCTATGAATTTTCCTTTGAGCACTACTTTAGCTATCCCATGGATTTTTGAACATAGCTGTTTTCTAGATGCTCTCCTTTTTTTGACCCCAGAATTATGAGACAGGTTTAAAATTTTCAGGAGACAGAGCATATTTTTTTTCTAGTTTTGTGAGTAATTGATAGTTTTATTGCATTGTGATAGAATGTTTTCTGTATTTTCCTGTTTTGGGGGCATGTATTGATGTTTTATTTGTGGCATAATACATTGTCGAATTTTGTGCCTGTTTGACAGATATTGGAAAGGAAAGATATTTAATCTGTTTCCAGGGTGCAGATATGATATATATTAAGTGGATCTACAGTTTTAATTATGGTATTCTATGGTAGATCTATGGTATTATGGTATGATATTATGTATCATTGTATATTTTTGTGTCCACTTGATTTATCATGAACTGAAGGAGATAATTTTCTGCTCTTTATCTATTTCTATATTTTTCTATATTTTCTCCTTGTGTCCCCTAAAATGGGACATTTTAGGTGGGGCAGTTCTCCATGGTGAATGGCTGTCTTGTGGACTGCAAGATGTTTAGCATTCTTGGCTCCTACATAGTAAAGGCCAATGGAGTCCTCCAGTTTATTGTGACAACCAAAAACACCCACTAAGATACTAGGGACATTATCACTTACAATTTAGAACCACTTATGGTTGGAAAATACGCTTTTTAAACCTTTTTCCTCCATTTATATGATAGTTCTATATGACGTGAGAAAATTTAAAAATTTTTTTAAATTGTTTTTAATTGTGTATGAAAGAAATTGTTTTTAGCTTTTGTTTTTTTTCTTCCTCCCTGGGGATTGGCTGAAACCAGTGAAATAGTGATACCAGGAGGAACCATGAGGAATCAGAGATTATTAAAATTATTTTGCAATATTTTGCTCTATGTTTGGGTACAAGAGACTACAAGGTCTACCAAATAAACTAACTCTTCCAATAGCCTTAAAATAAATCTATATATCACATT
Organism: Halichoerus grypus; assembly: GCF_964656455.1. Classification (NCBI taxonomy): domain Eukaryota; kingdom Metazoa; phylum Chordata; class Mammalia; order Carnivora; family Phocidae; genus Halichoerus; species Halichoerus grypus. The sequence continues at coordinate 53,589,891 of NC_135715.1, read as the reverse complement.
TCAACACAGAGTCCTAACTTTTATTACCATCTGCTGCAATTAAGCTCCCAAAGGGCAAGCCATATTAAATTGACAAGTTCTTAAATGTAAACATGGCATATTAAATAACATATATACATTACATTTAAAACTTTTCAAGGTTCTAAACTAAATTCCTAAATACTCAAGCAAGTTTCTGTACATGTAGCATATATACAAACACAAAAAAATCAGCACACCATTGATAAAGAGTAGAACCTTACCTATAAAAATAAACTCAAGTTCTTTTAGCTGAAGATGAGCTTACTAAAAATTGTGTGCAAACAATGTGAAAGAAATAGAGTAATTTCAAAACAACTTTTGTCTAGCTCGTCAGAATTTTCAAAGAAGCCCCTCCCCCTCCCCCAATGTGTGTGTAGGATTTGAAACAGCTTAGCTGAGGTTAACACACACTGACATCAAAGTCCTTTGTAGGGTCACTGAAAATGACTTTCACTGCTAGAGAAAGGAGAATAAGTGTGTATTTTTAGGTATTCACCTGAGCATACAGGAACCGTTATTGGTACAGCTATTCTGATCAGCACTTGAAAATACCTCACAGAGAAGCTGCTCTAAATCTACCACTGGAGAGGATTAAGTTATACTATGTCTGAGAATGCTCGTAACATTACTTGTTTGGTGCTAAAAGGGTCCATTCTCGTTTACAAGAAAACAAAAACAAAACCAAGTTGAAGGTCAGCTGACTAAGCACACATAGACTGCTAATTTGTAGCCAACTAGAGTGTGATAAAAATCCATTTCACATAAAAATTAATGCAGAATGCTATTTATTTGGTCTTTTCTGGTGTAGCAGGCAATTTAGGGGTTTCTGTATTTCAAGGACGTATCCCAGGTTATATCCTGATACCACAAATTTGGAAGAAGCCCACTGATTCATTCTTTCACTCTGAGCCTGGATTTAGATTTTTCAGGTCTCCGCTTCCTTTAAGAAGACCCAACCACCAGCCCCTTGCATCTGGATGCATGCCCTGTATACTTAGCTTTTGATGCCCATCCCCACCCTCTGTGCTAGTCCTATTGGTGGCCCCTGGAAGCTACTCTTCCCCATGCTAAGGCCTCTTTGGGAAAGGTCAGCTTGTTTCCAGTTTCCTATCCCTCTATCTGCAATCAAGATACGGGCTTCTTTGGATTTGGATACATTTAAATTTTACTCTCCTATGAAGAACTATAGTGTTTATTTTTCTTTATTATTTTTTTTTTTTTAGCTCATTTGCAGCTTCTCTCCTTCAGGCTTACTCTTAATTTTCTTTAACATGAGCCTTCTAGGCAAGCCAAACTTTTTGTGTCTCCAAGAACACCTGAGCTCCAGTTCCCATGTTCATCCATCTCGAATTCCATGTGGTCTCATGAGGAGATCAGTAATGTAGATGTCAGTGGTCAGAGGTCAACAGGAAGTTGCCCGTGTCCAGAGAAGAGACCGACTCTCTTGTGAAAATAGTACAAATGCATCTGCTGGGTACGGGAGGCTGAAATGCTCCTTGTTTTTGCATTTAGGAATTGTGCTGTATACTTCTTAATTTCAGTTTATAGTGTTAGTCACGACCATAGGATCTTATGTTTGGAAGAGAAGGAGGGGTGATATTAAAAGTTATCTAATGTAAATGATTTTATGATGCATAAATCCTCTCTTCAATATCGCAATCAAGTGGATACTTAAGTCTCTGTTTGAACACTGCTGGTACAGATAACTCACTCCTAACACCTGCTGAGGCTGGAAAATCCTACATTTTGTTAAACCACTATTCTTATCTCTGTGACTTCAACCCAATATTTAGTGAGTGCTTGGTAGGTCCCAGGCACTATTCTGTGTACTTTTAGTCTTCAAAAAACCTCATGACATAGCTAATATTAATAACTTGATTTTACCAGTGAGGAAACCAAGTTATAGAAAGGTTAAGTAGTTTACCCAAGGCCATACAACTAGAAGGAACTCGGACTTCTATCTAGGCCATACGATTTCTGGTCCCATGCTCTTAATTGACCCTACAATATTCAATACATCTAGTATGATCTCTAGAATAGATATAAAATTAATCAATATTTCAGTTATAAAGTTTTATAAATCATTGGGGAGAGGAGATGGGATGTAGAATTAAGTCAGGGAGTGATATTTGAATTTCTTGTTTATTTATTCATTCAACAAATGTACCTACTAAGGGTTGGCACCCTTATAGATGCTGCAGATGACCCAGGGAATACGACATACCAGCCATGCCCTATGGAGCTTACATTCCGGAGAGGGGAGGCAGATGTAAACAGATAGTGAACCAGTAAGTATCACATAATGATCAGAGGGAAATCAAGCAAAGTGATTTGATTGAAACTGTTGATTCTACTTTTGATAGGAGGTATTCTACTTTATGAGGAGTTAATATTTGAACTGAGAACAAATATTTGGTATTATTTCATTTATTAAGAATTAGAAGTAAAAGTTTTCAAATGTGTCAAAAATTTTGACAATAAAATAAAATCCTCCTACAGCATAGATATAATACATTTTCCCTAATTTACCTCTTTTCCTTTATCCAGAATACAGTTGAGTTTGAGTCAGCTCTTAGTTGAGATACCCGTTAATTGATATTCCCAGGTTGTATTTAAATCTTTCCCAACCAGAAGAGAAGCCAAGAGGCCTCATCTACCTTGATGTCTATCCTGTGATTTCGATAACTTCTTAGTGTACTTCCTAAATTATGTTTAGGTCTATACATCTTGTTTGTATCAGAAGCCAGATGGTTTCAAATGACTGTCTTGTGTGATCAGACAAACTCTGAGCAAAACTAGTTTGTTTTTTTTTTCCTTTTCTTTCCTGTCTCTAATTGTATATTACATGTACATTTGATTGGATCGCCCATAGAGTCAATGAAGTTTCTGGTTTCCATTTCCCTTTCTTTATCGTTTCCCATTATTAAACGGCTTTTGCTCTCTAGGTTCTGTGACTGTGGGTAATTACAGTAGCTGTGACTTTAAGGATTAAGGCTTTACTCTGTAAGGACTCTCAATTAGAATAGGGACATGGAAGCAGACAGTTGTCAATTGATGAAGAATGCCAGGAGTTTGAAAAGTTATCTAGAGATGCTATAGATGTTTGTGTTTTCTGCCTGCAATACTCACTCCTCCTTCCATAGTTTGCATGGTTGTGTTTATTTGTTTTAAACCCTACTCATCTTTGAAGATTTAGCTCAAACAGCCCCCATTTCATGTTTTCAAGCTTTTCCTGGTACCCATTTCCTTATGTAGGCATATGCTCCTCCTTGCCCTTGGCCTCCCTCCAAAGCAGCTGTGTCCTGGATACGGCCGCGTGGCATCAGACCTCAAGTGCTTTCTGGCATGCACATATTTACATACATACAGTCCTGGGCTACCCTGAGATTCTTGAGGTCAGGGGCCAGGGCACCTTGCCATCTTCTTGTTTATTTTATTGTTTTTTTATTGAGGTGAAATTCACATAACAATAACAACAAAAAATTTTAAGGTGAACAATTCAGTAGCATTTAGTACGTTCACAGTGTTGTGCAACCACCACCACTATCTAGTTCCAGAATATTTTCATCATCCCCAAAGGAAACCCCATACCCGTCAAGCAGTTGCTCCCTATCCCTCCCCCCCCACCCCCCCGCCCAGCCCCTGGCAACTACTTCTTGTTTATTTTTGTATCCTCAGCACCTTGCATAGTACCTGGCTCAGAGTAAGTGCTTAATAAATGTTTATTAGAATAATGAATGGATTACACATTTCTGAGAGGAGAGGAACTGCTTTCGTTTCAATTGCTTCATTCATTCCCACGATTTTGGACTGGGCAGCATGAGCCTGGCAGTGTGCTGGGGGCAGGTCATGGAGCAGTGAACGAAACAGACGTGGCCCAGCCCTCCTGGAGTTTATGACTAAACCCAAAGCTGTCCAAGAGAAATAATATGGGATCCACATATGTAAACCTTCTAGTAGCTACATGTATTTGTTTATTATTACTGCCGTAACAATGACCACTAACTTAGTGGCTTCAAACACCCTACATTTATTCTCTTATAGTACTAAGGTTGGAATACTGGGCTGAAATCAAGGTTTCAGCAGGGCTACACTCCTCCTGGAGAAATCCATAGTAAGTCTTCCAAATATGATATGTGTTTCACACAGAAGCACATCTCAGTTTGGATTAGCCATATTTCAAGTGCTCAGTAGTCACATGTGGCCAGTGTCTACCAAATTGGACAGCACAGATCACTGGGGGGCTAGAGAGACACTGAAAAATAATGACAAGTGTGATATATATGAAGACCAAGTACAGAGTCCTATAAGATATACCGTAGGCCCCTGATCTCACGGTGAGGTGTGGGGATGTTTCCTAGAGAAAGCAGTAACCTGAATGACAAGTGGATTGGGTCTTACAAGCAGAAGGAGAGATTATATGCTTCCCTCCTCTCCCAGTTTAAAACCCTAAATAGCTTCTATTATCCTGTGACAACAGTTCATGTTAAGGATTTGGGGCCAGCCTAAGTAGAGAAATGTTGGGATTAGATATGCAATTCTTAGAGAATTACCCTGACTGCTTTTAAGATCAAGTTTTCTTCTTCTTAACATTTTTTCTCTGACTTGTCTTTCAAATAGAAGAAAATATTTTGTGTTCCATTATCTTCTCTCACAAGTTTCCCATTAGACCACAAGGTCAATATACTTCAGTGGACTGTAAATTATTCCATTTTTTTCTTTGTAGTCTTTAGAAACTTACATATTACAATATATTTCTAGGATGTGCTTTCTTTAAAAAAAAAAAAGATTTAATTGAGAGAGAGAGTGAGTGTGTGAGAATGGGGGGAGGGGCAGAGGGCGAGATGGAGGATACCAAGCAGACTCCCTGCTGGGTGCAGAGCCTGATGTGGGGCTCGATCTCAAGACCTGTGAAATCAGGACCTGAGCCGAAATCATGAGTCAGATGCTTAACCGACTGAGCCACCCTGGCACCCCTAGAATGTGCTTTCTTAAGTCTCCCCTGCCCAGGCCATTACCCTCTGGATTCAATCAAGGTGTAACTCCTCATGCCTTGTAACCATAGCAGACTGTCATGCCACCTCTGTGGGTTGATTTTACAGATGAGGAAACTGGCACAAAATTCCAAATGCCTAGGCAGACATCTCTTTGGGTGAAGAGAACCATGGGTAGCACTAGGCTAAGTTCCTGAGGAACCTGTGTTTTATTCTTCTGATATCCTAGTCCTGCAGTTTTGAGCTGCTGGTTACTTGCTAGTAACCACAGTGTAAACACACCCTGTAACATGAGCCTCTCGAGAAGAGTTTCAAGATTGATGGTTCAACAGGAAGGCAGAGGCATTTCTTAGGAATAGTTGAATAAAGCTGATTTCAGATGATTGGAAGATGAGGACTGAATATCGCCTACTGAAGTCTTCTGTGTCACTTGCATCTATCCAGAGAGGAGCTGATGTATTTTTCTATTTTTGGAGAGGCAGGGTCGGAGGGGGGAGAGGGGGAGAACACAGCAGTAGTGCAGTTACCTGTGATACACTTGTTTGTTTTATGAAAACAGTCTAAGTTTGGCAAACTTTCAGTCTTGTCTCTATTTTCAGACCCTACTCTGCAGAAATTTCCATGAGGGAAGGAGAAAGAACATACAGCTTTAACTGGCCCATTTCCCTTTCTGTCCTATTTCAATATGGTATCTAGTTTCTAGAGCATCAAGTAGGTGTATGCATAATGCAGTTAAGTTTCTCAACATGGTGGCCAGTCATTGTGGAATTATCTTGAATAACCTGGATTTTCCACACCCTGTGTCTCTGTCGTGCATCTGTGTAAATATCTATGCAGTGATTCATGAGGGAGAAAGTCCCCTACTATGATAAAGTATGTTTGTAGGAAACCAGTGGTTTCTCTTTGCTGAGAACTCAAGCATGACAGTGTTTAGCTAGCACAGATTCCTTGGCTGGGATTAAAGTTGAAAACCAAAGTGTATGTTTTAGTCAACAGTGGAAGTGTTACAACTCTTGAGTGTCCTTCCACCTCTCATGATTTTGGTTTACAGTGAATTAAAAAGATTAGAAACTTGGGAAATAGCATGCATGATGTACCCATTAAATCATTTTCATTAATGTCTTCTAAGCACTGATTTTAACCCAAAGCATTAATTTTAGTAGAAAGTGATGATGTATTGTACACTGGAGGTCAAGTTAATAGAGTGGGAATATGCTAGCAAGTGCTCAGGCTGAAAGGATTCTTGCATTTGCAGAACTTGGTGACAATATTGCATGTTTTCTAATTGGATGGGAAAAGCTGTTTTGTGGTTCGCTGTCTTGATTGGCATCTTTATAACCTTTTTAGACCACTACCTATCTGGAAAGTCCTTCACATGGGCTCTTGTTTTTCCCTACCAGATTGACACATATAACATTACATTTTAAATAGCACCTCACCTGTCATATGCAGCATTAGCCGTGAAGATTTGCAGTCCATGTTCTAATTTTGAGGGGGAAAATTGGTTAAAAGACAGGAGAAATATGGCAGTTCGTGAACAAAATTCTTCCTGAGTTTCGTTTTCTGTTCCAGTCATCCATATCCTGTCACTAACTTCATTAGGTCAAGGGCTTAAAGGCATTTTGTGTAGAATTGGCATATGTTTTGGTGACAGTGGGTACACATTTTAGTCTCTCAACAGCAATTTTCTTTCCTGTTTGGGGGAACAATAGTTTTCAAATACCTCTAATTTTTAGCTTGAAAAATTAATATTGCTCAGTGCATTTTGCTTCAGGAAAGCCTTTAAAGCAGGATACTGAAGTTTGTCTCACTTCTCCCATAAGTCAGAGAACTCCTCAGACTCTCATCAGCAGCTGTAAGGACCAAGCAATTTAAGTAACTTCTGTGGCAAGACTGATTTTTTTTTTTTTTTTGGATACCGTTCTTTATCTGTCTTAAAAGTTATCAGACGTCTGAGGCAAACGGTATACTGTGGGTTTGAATCTTTAAGGAATGTTCCTTTAATGGAATAATAATGGGACAAAGTGAGGTTAATATTGAATGTGGACCGTGGAAAGAAACATCCGTAGCCATGTCTGTGTGGGTAACATACTTGCAGGGCTGTGTTGGGAGCTTGCATCTGGAATAGTCCATCAGTAGGGAATAGATGCTGGTGTGAAATAGGTCGTCGTAGCAGCAGAGCATGAGAACACACGAATTTCTTTATTCTTGCAGTGACAGCCATTGCATTTTATTCATGCTAATTATGAAAATGTCACGCCCTCTTTGAAATATGAATACATGTATGATAGCAAGCCTTGGCAGCATCTAGAGGTAAAAACCCAACTAGCTGCAGGGGATTCATACAACACCATTTCCATGGTACAAATAATTCTCTCAATATTAAGGAGTGGAATTGGGGGGAAGGGAAAGGCGTTAAGAGTGCATGGGGTTCAGACACAGACGTTCCTGAGTGCCTTCTTGGTTGCAGACACCCAGAAGGACGCTAATTCATAGGGGTACAACAGTCTTGTGAAAGGAGAAGTCACTGAGATAAGAAAAATGAGCAGCATGAGGACATGGAGCAGTGACATTCAGTGAGTCCTTGTCACCAGCAGTCATTAGCATGCAAGCCTGCTGTTAGTTTTTCATGCTTTCTGTGATTTCCTTGACCAACCAGGGGGCCTTTGGAGCTGTAGTAGCAGTTAATACCACACGAGTTATTGTTTCTTTCTGGAGTGCCTTATATTTTTTAGTACCAATGAGATCCTTCTCTGTCCCCATGTGCCTCTAAAATTTTAAAGAGAATCAAAGAATGTATAATTTATATCAATCCCAAAGGTAATGGAGTGACTCAGTGATATCTGTGAAGGGATGATTTTAAATTTCATGTCTTATGCAAGAGGTGATTTTTCTGTGAAAACTGCAAGAACTGGCCTCAGGGATAACCAGATAATTATCCCTCTAACAGCAGGGCCAGATTCCAGGGGGATTATAGCTGAAAGCTGCGGTGGATCAGCTTTGCCCTTGTGAATCCCGGTTGCCACAATGGAACACATAGCAACTGATTGCACCGCATGGAACACATCTTACTTCTGCCTCTGGAGAGTGCCTGCTGGAGACCTGTGTCTCAAAAGGCAGGTGAGCAGAGATTTCCTGTGCAAGAATTCAGGACAAGCCTGAGTGAGATTTCTGTTTACAGCAGCAGCGGGGGAAAAAAAACCAAAACAACAACCACCCCCCCCAAAAAAACCCCCAAAACTGCTTTCTCTACTCTGTTCCCTAAGGTGCTCACTGATGAATCAGATAAAATCCATTAGTCCTTAAGCCAGGAGTGCGATGACCTGCCCAGGATCATCATTGTTTTCCTCGAGCTCAGAGCCTGGAGACCCTCCTCCCCTCAGGCGCTGGTATATGGAGCGCTGCAACTGGAAAGGTCTCAGAGCTTCCATGGGACAAGAGAGCAAAATAATATTCTACTGTCTTCAGCTTGCTTAAAAGCTGTTCTGTTCTTGGAGCCAAACAGTTTTTAGCATTTGCTTTTAAGCATTTTGTGGCTACTTTATTTTTTCTCTGGGAAAATTTAGGGGCAAAGGTACAAAGTCTTATCATCTAGTTGAGGAAGAAGCTTATATAAGCATAGACTTCCAGCTGGTGGAATTGGAATTTTCTCCAGCTTGATTCTGTTTTTTTTTTTTTAATTTTTTGTTTGTCTGTATCAGTGTCTGTATGTCTATCGGTGCATATATGTTTTATTTATATAAATACAATTTATTTATTTTATTTATGCATATACATCTTCATTGTATTGATCTCTTCCTGTCTCAGAGAAGGCTCTTGATAAGGTACCCTATGGTCTCTTAAATTGTCTTCGTCCCAAGAGACTTTACTGCTGTTACATTGTTGACCACCTGCTTCTACTTGAAATACTCGTTTTGCTTCTGAGACGTTTCTGACTCATGGTTCCTCTTACTTGTCTGATACGCACATGGGCAAGCACAGTTTAGAGGTTGCTGGAAGGTACTTTAGAGATTATCCACTTCCACCCCTTCAAATCTCAAACAACGAATTGAAGCCCTTGTATTTCTGTATCTCTTCTTTAATATTCTCCTTTGTAGTTTTACGGTGTGGATTCTCCCCCTTGAGTTCAGATCTCATTGAGAAGCAAACGCTGGAGGCAGATGAATGGAGCTCACCCCATAGGTTTATTACCAGTATTGCTGAACTGGAGAGTACGGCTTACGTCTGAGACCACACGGACTTCTTAATACAGCCCCTCTGATATAAACTGACCCTTCAAGTACAGGCAGAGCTAGACAGCCTCTGCCCCCCTCTGCCATGGCAGGCTATTGAAAACATAATGAAATAGAAGGACCTGTGCCTCCTATTAATTTAAGGGAAGAGGGTGATGAGCTGGACAACCTCACTCCCTTTTCCCAAACTAAAAAATCAGATAAATGACTCCTTCCCAGGAAGAAGTGAGTGGGAAGGCAGAGATGATATCTTCTTGTGAAGTTGATGTTCTCTCCCTTCTATGGAAACACAAGGAATGGGGGTGGGGGGAGGAGGATAAGCATTCATCCCCAGTAGGAACTTCGGAACCATTTTCTTAAGGACATCTTGCCCAAAATATAAAATATGAAACACGTTGCAGTGGGAAAAGTAAAATCCTTCCTGCTTTGCTCATTTGCTAATTACTTCTCTCCAGGCCTCTCCATTCCCTCTTTCCCTCTGCTCCCCACCCAGGAGGCCACTGGCAGCTTCCTGTAATGAGTCCGGATGAAAGACACTCATTCATTCTGACCAACTGCAGTCTGGTTTTTCCTGGTCCTTTTCCTCCATTGAAATTGCTTTCTGTGATGTCTCACTTCTCCCTGTACTCTCTCCTCTCGGTTGTCCAATCCACCATCTGTGTTTGGTTTTCATCCCCCTCCATCATTACAAGACACTAACATAACCCTTTCTTACTTAAATTTTCCAGCCTTTGGCTTCCTTCAGCGGCCTCTAGCTTCTTCGGTATCTTATTTTCTAGAGCATTCCTGCAGGGTTCTTTCCTTACCTCTTTTCTTTGTCTTTTCTTAGGTCCTCCTTATCCATCCAGGACTTCCACTGCCTTCAGTTCCCACCCCTTTCTCCAGCTCTGGGCCCAGACTTCCTGACTTTCTTCTTGTTTCTTCCGGAGCACATCTTACTGGGGCTTCAAAATTTACAAACATCTGCACATGAAACAAATTACATCTCATAAGACAATCTGCTTCTGTTTTCTATTTCTCAGTGAATGTTATTAACTGTTTCCTTTTCCTCCTAAACTGAAAACCTTGAAGATATCCTCCGTTATATTCATTGTGTCCTAAACTGCATTGGGTGCCAAGAGAACAGAGACAAATTAAGGCAAAGTTCCTGCTCTTGACCAGCTCTCAGATCTTAATTTAAACTCATTAACAGAGCACGTGACTGGTACAATGATGAAATATTTATGGGAGAGGTACAGAGCTAACCTAAAGAAGGGGATGACTAGCTTTTTCCAGGGTGTGGTGTGGGGGTAATTTGTGAACTGGGTTTTTGGAACCAAGCTGGAGTTTGTCCAGCAGACGAATAAACAAAAACAACCTGTAAAAAGACCTGGAACTAGAAACATCATGATGCGGTCAGGGGGCTATGAGGGGCTCACTCTTAGGGAATGAGGACTGGCTGCAGATGAAGCCCAGCCAGAGCACCGAAGGCCAGATGGAGAAGGATGGTTTGTGCACTGCTAAGGAGCTTGTCCTTTATACCGCATGTAAGAGATTTTCATAAAGGAAGAGGCATTGTTTCAATATGCCTCTCCATGCGGAAATGCCAGGGAACTCTTCTTTTTTTTTTTTCGTTTTTCTGGGAGTGTCTTTTACCCAAGCGCATGGATTATAATGAAATCAGAGCTTTTAAGAAGATTTGTGAGCCAAAGGCAAGGGGATTCAGGAAAACAGAAAACAGGGAGTAATTGGTAAATTGACTAATGAAGGTGTCCTGGTTGAATATCTGGGGTCTGTCTATCTCTCCATCTCCCCCTCCCTGTCAGCCATCCATCCATCCACCCAATTTATTTATCTGTCTGCTATGGCTGGTTTTTATATGCTTGGGTGGCATACTTCATAAGAGAGCCCAGTGAGAATGAAGAGCCAGGGATGAGAAAGGCAAGCATGATCTAATAGTATTATAGAAAAAGGTCATTCTAATAGCAGTGTGGCTTAGAAAGGGGTGACGGTGTAGACAGGAAGACTCCTTAAGGAACTATTGAAGTATTTCAGATGAAAGGTTAAATGAGTGGATGAATAAATGAAGGAATACATTTATACCTAAGGGCATACAGCTATTTACTGTCTGTTACGTGTGTGTGTGTGTGTGTGTTTTAAGCTTCTCTGACAAAGAGACCTCAGCCACATTGCATAAAATCATTGTTTCACTAAACATTTATTGATTACCTACATGTGCTGTAAGTCCTGGGGATTTGACAGACCTGTATCCATAATGGATAGCATGAAATCATTAGATTGCACTTTCCCATCATACCAGCCTCAGAATTCTTCTTAGTTCAGCCAGCCACTCACTGCTAATAGATCAAAATTGGCTTTCAAAATGAAGTCTGTTTGCCTTCCTCTGTCTAGTCTCATCAATACAATGAGTTTTAAAAACTTAATGATTGCAGTGATGAAAATAATAATTATACTAATGGACTGAAATCAACAGATTAATGAAGGAACTTGAATTTTGGCAGGCCCAGAAAAAACACAAGTTTTAGGGCTTGCTCTGGGTGAAAGAGTGGCTAAGGCTAGATTGGGAGCCGGGTGCATTATTTTAGGAGCTCGCTTCTTTCTTATTTGTGCTGCTGTCTCTTCTCCCAGCTTGTGATTGGACTTCACCCTTAGAAGCTTAGGTAGAATGGGCAGATCTAACAAAATGTTTCCGGGAGGAGGTTATCATGCTGATGTTGGTTTGGTTAAAATATGATTTTTCTCTTTCTTGGTGACTGAAATGGCCAGAGGAGTCTCTGACTTTCGTCCAAAGGCACCCTGACATGTTTGCTGAGGACAACTCTCCGTTGTTAAAAGCCGAAACTGAAATTCATATATTGGGTGTTCTTCACGCATGTCATTCTCCACAGGCCGTGTGCTACATGCAAGCTGTTTCAGAAGGCTTCGTGCAGGTCAGGGAAGGAGGAAATGGCTTCTGGATTAACCTTTGGAGGCAAAGCCTTTACCTGACAGTTTTGATCAAAACATTGTGGCTGTAGCCATATACTATCCGATTTAACTCAATTTTATAATAGTGCCAATTGTCAAAGGTTTGAAAAAAGTGTTATTCTATCACAAAGAAAGATCTATCACCTCGGGGTTTTTCATATTATGTTTTGAAAGTGCAGCAGATCAACATTTTTATAGTAGAGAAGCCTTTTCTGTGGCTTTTAGAGACCCAAAGTAAACACTTTTAAATGTCAGAAAGCTTTAAAATCCAAACAAGCTGTAGTCTCATTAGAGAATGGACTGGCTAGAAGTCACAAACTGAAATATCCTCCCATAAAATTTATTGTAAACAAGAAACCAGGAAAAGGCATGTAAGTAATTCAATAAATATCAAGCTCTGGGTTTCTATCTTGTTAAATTCAATGATGTTTAAAGTTACATAATTGTACCCTGACTCATGTTATCATGATTTACAAATCTTACTTTATAAATTCTGTTTCTCTTCCTTGCAGCTCTGAATGTGGGAAGGGAACAGAGTAGACATGTAGATTAAGTACTAAATCCTCCTCTGCAAGGTAGTTATCCCTCTATACCTCAGTTTCTCTCCTCTAAATTAGGGACATTTATGATTCTCCTTTTCCATACAAAAATGAATTAATCATTGGGCCATGTCTAGACAGGGGTAAAATTAACTCTAGGAATTATGTTTATTATTTTAGTCAACTTTAATCTTTTTTTAATTTAATGGATATAATTGTGTCCATTTTGAAGCATATAAACATTTAAAACTATTATCTAAAGGTTAGATAAAAGTGATAGAACTCTGGACTGAAGATGGCATGATTTTTAAAACAATAATAGAGGTAGAAAGATGACAAGTGAATTTTGATGCTGATGTTGTATTCAGATGTGTTACTTTGATGACTCCAAAGCGTTAAGCGTAAGGAATATGCCCTGATACTGACCTTCCTGATAAGGATTTGGTTATGATGTGGTTTTTACTCCAGGCTTTCAGGCCGCTCATCACACTATCAAGTGTTAGTTGTATTCTTCTTTCCATCTGTTCTGGTGAGTTTTAAAAAGTTCATGGAAAGACCAATCAGAAATTGACTGTAAGGTACTTTGTTCAGATTAGGAAGACACAGATTGATTTATTGGATGGGATAACATTTTCCATTGGCTATCTCTAATTTCAGGAGGGTAAACTGTTCCACTCATTCTTATTTAAGATGCTCTGGGCCTGAGCACTGAAAAGATAATGATAGGACTTTTGTCATAATAGTTGGCATAATAAAACAACTCCAGTAATAATAATGGCATGCCCTTACATTTACAGTACTTTATAATTTGAAAATCATTTTCACACATATGAACATTTAAATTCATTTGATTTAGAATACAAGTACAGTTCAGTAAGCTATTAAGCTTTTGAAAGATCTCTACTCTTCTGAGAGTGGACACAATGTCTTATAATTTTTCTACTGTCAAATGATGCCAGTCCAGATAATACTAAGTTCTTAGAGTTCTTAGCTTCTAGTCTTAGCTCTTTGTCTTTCAGAAATAATACTTTATTCCTCAAATAACCAATATTCCTTCTGTTTTGCTGCAGATAAAAGGACTTTAACAGGAAATAACATTCTTTTTTTTAAAGATTTTATTTATTAATTTGAGAGAGAGAGAGATGAAAGAGAGAGCTCGAGCAGAGGAGAGGCAGAGGGAGAGGGAGATGCAGGGTCCCTGCTGAGCAGGGAGCCAGAAGGACATGAGGCTGGATCCCAGGACCCTGGGATCATGACCCGAGCCAAAGGCAGATGCTTAACCAACTGAGCCACCCAGGCGCCCCTCAAAAAATTCACATTCTAGCAGAAGATAGATATGCTGTTGCCATTGAGAATAACAATTTGTATATTCTAAACCCAGAAATAAAATACATTTATTCACCACGGGTGTTCATCTTCCTTAGAAATAGTAGTAGAATAGAATTCATGTGATATAGTAAGTATAAAATTCTTTGACCTACGCACTGATGGTTGTGGCTAGGTTCACTGAGTTTTTACCCCTTATGACTGTGGAATACTCATCCATTTCAAGAAAACAGTATGACCTCATAGAGAGAAATGTGGTCTTATTATTCTAAGAATAAAGAAATCTAGTGTCAAATACAAACTGGCATATTAATCCAAGCTAAAAAATAAGAAGTGAGAAAAAATGTAAACCTTAATATCTCCAGAGCAACTTAGTTATATTCAACATTTGTATAAGAAAGCATAATTTTAGTAGCAAAAACGTTTAGTTGAAACTTGGCTTAGGAAAACAAGCATTTCTGAAATTTCCTATTCTTAATTATCATCAGTCACAAGTTACTTTGATACTATAATATGCATGGTGATTATAAAGATTAAGCATTTAAAAGTGAGGACAGGGCGCCTGGGTGGCTCAGTTGGTTAAGCGACTGCCTTTGGCTCAGGTCATGATCCTGGAGTCCTGGGATTGAGTTCTGCATCGGGCTCCCTGCTCAGCAGGGAGTCTGCTTCTCCCTCTGACCCTCTTCCCTCTTGTGCTCTCTATCTCTCATTCTCTCTCTCTCAAAGAAATAAATAAAATCTTAAAAAAAAAAAAAAAATAAAAGGACAACAAATAAAATAGAAAAACCTCTGGAAAAATTGTCATAATAGGTGAGACTCCTTTTCCATCCATCAGTGATTTTGTTTTGCTTTTCAGAGTGATCCTAAGGGACATTTACTAGGATGGCATGGTTTGTTTGTTTGTTGTTTTTTGTCTTATAAATCTTAAAAGGGTGGTGGTAAACCAGCAATTGTCTTCGTTCCCCTAGTCTGGGTTGGCATATAGCTCAGCTTTGGAATCTCCACTATTCCCAATTTTGTCCAACGTGCTAATTTGGAAGTTCACAGACAAAATAGGTAAGCAAAAGGCAGAAATCTTTCCCCTAACTAAACAAGATATGCTAAAATTCTGCTGGAGAGGGATGGAGGTCCCCTTACCCTCACTCCCCGGAGTGTGTCTTTGTGGGTACTGGAGCTGCTACCCACCTTGTTAGCCTTGGCTCACCCAAGCCTTTCACTCTCTTCCCACCATGCTCTTTGGACCCCGTGGCCTTACACCAGGGGAGCTTCTGAGGTCCCCAACCTCATGCATTTTCTGTCAACAGCTGAGGAGCTGCCCAACCTCTGGCCGGCCCTGCCAACAAAAACTGCAGTCGGCAGAAGGAAGGAGGAGGTGTGTGTTTGCTGTCCAAAGCTGGAATTCAGAATTCCTTCTTGTTTAGGAAGCATTGCCCCTGGCATTTTCCTCATCCTCCCTCTGCTCTAGCCTCACTGGCCGCCATTTTGTTCTGTGAACGCCCCAAGCTTTTCCCAGCCCCCACGGCCTTGTGCTCACTGTTCACTGTGCCTGGAACTTACTGCCACTTGTCTTCTGTCTCATCATTCAAATATCACATCGATGTCACTTCCTTCCACATGGAGTGGTCTTCCGCCCCTTGACAATACTTGTTTCTACATTCTTCATAGCACTTTTCATGCTGTGAAGTAATTTCATTCACCTCTTTGTTCATTTTTATGCTCTGTGTTCCTTGCCGCCCCCCTTCCCCACCCTGAAATACAAGCCTCATGAGAGTAGACACCTTGCTTCTCCTGGCTCACGACTGTTGCCCTCTCTTAGGACAACGAGGCACTGGTGGTAGGTGTTCATCAGATGTGGAATGAACAGAGGAAGGAACGAATGAATGAGCGGGATGATAGTGTTCCAACTCTGCCTTAGCAGCGTTCTTGGTCCGGGATTGCAGGCACCAGCCTGGAAAGTTCTCCATCCTCTACAACAGGGTTTCTGTGGGGCAGGTGTTCTCTTTTCCAAATGTCTGCCTTAGAGATAAACTTTTGGATCACAACTCTCCTTTCTCAAGTTAGGGATCAGCTCTACTTCTGTGATACCAGCTGATGCAGTTTATTAATTGAGAGCAAAGAACAAGTAAACATTTTCTTAATTAAACAAACAGAGTTGAGATGTTTGAGAGCTGCTTGATGTTTAAGTCCTTGGCAATCTATGGTTTGAAAGTTATTTCCTCCCTCTGTCCAGACGCAGCCCTCTGTTGTACTCACGAGCGTGTCCATTGTTGCCGCAGTAATGTAGTAGGCTCTCGTCCCTTCCCCACCTGTGGAGCACACAGTTGTCTTTGCTCATCCTAGGCCATCCTGCTCACGTCCTGACTTTACCTAGCGGCATCTCTTGACTGCTCCTTCGGGGCTCCCTTTTCTGCAGTCCCATAGTATGGAAGTAAGGCTTATTGGACTTTCTCACACTCTCACTTATGTTGCTTTCTGTATTAATTATTATTTGGGTGCCATATTTATTTAAACCTGGCCATGTGCCAGGCACTGCTCTACTGAGTGATTCCTTTCACTCTACAGCAGTCTTGTAATGTAGCTGCTGTAATTATTCTGACACACTATACCTGTCTGCATCTTATGGATGAGGACTCTGAGCCCTGAGAGGTTAACTGGCTCTGGGTAATTCAACGATTGAGCTTGAGGAGGGCTGGGAGGGGGGTGGTGTCAGGATTTGCACCTTGCAGCTGGCTCCCCATCTGTACAAGTACGGATGATCTCGTTGTCGGCTGGGCTTATGCCCTGACGTTCTCTGTGTGCTAGGGCTGAGTCCTGTCAGGGCCCTACACAGAGGACATTCTCAATAAATGTACATTAGTGATCATGATAAGGAGTAGGATGAAAACCCCCAAAACATAAGGTCTGGGGCAATCACTGTGAACATGCAAAAGGAATCCTAGGAATTAGCCGAATTCTTTCATCAGTGAGATAACAATTTTCTAGATCTTTCTTTTGGTTGCACACTTTATATTCTCCTCTACTCCTCCTAGAATTGTTAGTAAGGGAAAAGGGGAAACAAAAGAGTAAAGAAATTTTGTTTACTGCCTTCTGAGTGACTTCTGGATAAAAGGAGCAGGTACTTTTGGGTCAAGATCCCAATTGAGAATAAGGCAAGAGGCTTCCAGGTGAGAATAAATACTTTATAAGTGGCTCTGTGACTGTGTGAAACTTGAGGGAGGTCTCCACCAGTTAGTCCTGGTGACCTTGGTACCTAAGATAAGCGTGATACCCGAGCAGAGCAGGTCATGGTTGGCATCATGCTATCTATGTCTTATAGTTACTGATGGATGTATTGTTTAAAAATGTCATCTTTTCTAGAAGACTGTCCCCCACCCCAATGCAAAAGCAAAAAAAACAGATGAATGAAAAATTAGAAAAAGTATTTGCAATACATATGATACATGATGGGCTAATTTCCTTGCTAAACACGTGGCTCATTTAATCAATTAACAGTAGCAACCTAGTAGAAGAAAATAAGTAAAGAATGGTCAGTTCAAAGAACAATACAGTGGCTTCTCAGAAACATGGCCTCATTAATGATGAAAGAAAAAAAGATAAGATAGTATTTTTCACTTGCCAGTTTAAAACAATTTAAGCAGCTGGTACTCTCCAGTGATAGCAAGGAGCTTTAACACTGCTGGAAAGAGTGTAGCTGGCCAAATATATTTTGGAGGAGTTTTAGTACTGTCTATACAAGATATGTAGCTGTCACTATAGGAAAACATACTGCATCTTCTTTTGTAACATTTAAAAGTTGGAAGTAGCCTAAAAATACACCAATAGCGATATAGGTACTATAGTGACCTGTTCAATAGGATGCATTTAGCCATTTAAAAAAGCAAGTCAAGAGACGCCTGAGTGGCTCAGTTGGTTAAGCATCTGCCTTTGGCTCAGGTCATGATCCCAGGGTCCTGGGATCAAGTCCTGCATTGGACTCCTTGCTCAGCGGGGAGCCTGCTTCTCCCTCTGCCTGTCGCTCCCCCTGCTTGTGCGCACATGCTCTCTCTCTGTCTCTCTGACAAATAAATAAATAAATAATAAAATCTTTAAAATAAATAAATAAAAAAGCAAGTCAGTCTGTGCAAATGATATGGAACTATGCTTCTGGAGTTTTATATATATAGTTGAGCGCATTTAAATAAGATAGCATGTTTCTTATAGTTTAAGCATGTACCAGCGAACATGCACATGTATAAATATGCAGATATGCATGCTTTTATGTGCATGGGCTGTAGATTAAACTGTTTATGGTTCTTAGCTCTAGAAAGTGGGACTGTGGTGAAAGGCAAGCCTTCATTTCTTGCTTAGTCTTTTGAGCTCATTGAAACTTTTGCTTTACTCTTATATTACTTTTAAAGAAAAGCCCTAGTTAGAGTATATCTAAAGCCCTTTACCAAAGGAGAATATGTTTTGGCATTTCTAAAAAGTGAGTTAGCCTGAAAATTTAGATAACTTTCCTTGTGGTCCATGCTCCTGGCATGTTGTAATTCCTGTTAGAGATTAAAGTTTTCTTTGTTATAAATTATAAACACCATGCCTTTTGCTGTCTTCCTCCATGACTGTCACCACTGTTCTGGGTGGTTCCTTTTCTGCTGTATTACCTTTGACAACTGACATGAAGGAGGAAATTCCACACATTCTCTGCAGTTATGATCCTTGTACTCCTTTTCATAGTTTTGGAAATGTATGATTTGGGATAAGCATCTGCCTTCAGCTCAGGTCATGATCCTGGGGTCCTGGGATCGAGTCCCACATTGGGCTTCTTGCTCAGCCAGAAGTCTGCTTCTCCCTCTGCCTGCCTCTCTCTCTCTCTCTGACAAATAAATAAAAAAATATATACATATATAAAAAGAAGTCATCTCAGTTGCCTGAGAGACAGCAAGGCCTAAGTCTGCAGAATCGGCAGTGGGTTTGTGGTCCATAGATTCAAAGTCCCCTTGAATCCTGTACTCTCTTCCATGTTGTGCAGAAAGTAAGATTGTGCACAGAATACTGGACTCCAGTGCTGCTTATAAAGAGCCAAAAGACAAAAGTGGTTTTATTTTATTTTATTAAAAGATTTTATTTATTTATTTGACAGAGAGAGACACAGCGAGAGAGGGAACACAAGCAGAGGGAGTAGGAGAGGGAGAAGCAGGCTTCCCTGAGGAGCAGGGAGCCTGATGTGGGGCTCGATCCCAGGACCCTGGGATCATGACCTGAGCCGAAGGCAGACGCTTAACGACTGAGCCACCCAGGCGCCCTGAAAGCGGTTTTAAAAGAAGAGAATTAAACACTGAAAATGAGAGAAGAAAAAAAAAACCCAACTATCAAAATGCCAAGTAAGGGTGCATGTGTTTGGAGGGGCTATTTTGTGGCCTGTGACCCTCCAGCATAGTTGAGGAATTAGCAAGCCAGAGGGTGTGTCTGACTAAATGTTGTCCCCGTGTCCTTGTGCAGGCACAGCTGAATTCTATTGAGACTCGCCAGTAGGCCAGATGTGTGTGAGTTTGCCAGATTTAGCTGAGTGAGTGGTGCAATGAACTGAGAAAGTCCCTAGGAACATATTTTTTCCCTGCTTGTGGCACCTTTTTTGTTGTGGAAGCCAAATGGTTTGCAGAGAAAAGAGGGTCACAGAATAGGGAGACTGAAAAAGGAGATGTGTTTTCTCATGTTGCTTTTGCCCTCTTTAAGGAGACAGAGTGAGTCTGGTTTGAGGTTAGAAGTAGACCTTCAAGTGGCAGAAAAGAAATACTCTTTATCAGAAAGATCTCTCACTCCCAAACACCATATTGACCAGCTGATAAAAGGAAGTCTGCCACATGAAAATATTTTTAAAAACAAGTTCAATAGCTTTCTTATAAAAATCTACTTCTCTTTCATTTTTGTCTCTATTGTTGATTTCCTATCTATAATTTGCCATAATGATCCATTTTACCCTTTACCTGGAAGAGTGGGAGAAAAGAAAAAGAATGAGTAATAATGAAAAATTGTCTGATCTGTTTAGTGTTGAAAGGTAGAAGTATCTCCATATCGTAGAGGCAAATATAAATAAATGAAAACTTGGCAGAGCAACTAAGGCAAATCAGTGACTAATTTGTTGTGATCCGTGATGGAAATGCCAGACTTCCCTTGATGCCAACCCAAACCTGGACCAGTCCTGGAAACATTCTGGCTCCTTCAGTGTTGTGCTGGAATCTTAGTCCAGCCCAATAGCCCACCCAGCCTTGCTACACCTCAGAGGAGGTGGGCAGCCAGCTAATTGTTTTCAAATTAACTGCCGCTTGAACAAGGACACCCAGAGGCATAGTTCACACTGGAGACTGCAGAATTCTTCCAACCAGTCAAACCCTGTCATCAACACCACAGCTGACGGCCTTTCTACTGAAAAACTGACAGTGGTCAGAGAGGTGCTTATGGAGAAGGGGCAGCTGTCTCTTGTTCTGCCCAGATGTGCCCACATTGGCAGATGCTGCCTTCTTGACAGCTCAGCACCATGTTGGTTCCCCAGCTCTCAGAATGTACCACAGAGGCAGCCCTTCCAGGTAACATGGGCTCACAGTGCAGTTCTCATGGATGGGATGTCCTCCAGTTCCTCTCTTCATGGTGGTTTACCACAGTGGGATACTAGGCCTAGATTTGCTTAAACTTCCCCAGGCAGGAGATAAGTGTGAGTGTGGAAGATTTTCAGTTCTAGCTTGTTGTATAGACCCCATCAGCTGTGACTTTCTGACCAACAAATTTCCCATACTTTGTTTCTCATCATTCCTGTTTTTTTCTTTGTTGAGCCACAAAATGAATCTTCCACTTTCAGCCCAACTTCTTAAGCTGCTAGAAGCTTCTAGCATGGAGTGAAGCTCCTGAACCTGCATGGCACCAGATTCCATTCAGAACCAGAAGCTCGGTCAAAACCACAGGCTCTTTGTCTCCACCATCTTTGCCCCTCAGGACCTGGAAGCCCTCCCGGACAGGTGGTCCTCTCTCATACACTCATTTCTGTTTCTGTCAGGGAGTTTCTTCTACCAGGACCATCTTCCCAATGCCCCTTCCCTGAAATTGTGGCTTACTCCTAGGTCTTCTGGAACCTATTTTCTATAGAAAGCAGATTTCCTGAAAGCCAAAGACTTCTTTATAGATTCTATCTATCCCTATCATCTTCTGGCCATGAACAGAATGTGCCTCTTACATCCATGCCTCGTATGTAAAAGATATTCTTCCTCTACAATTCCTACATCCCAAATGCTCCCGGGCTTGGAGATGGTGTGAACATTCTCCTGACTGTCCATTTCATCTCCCACCTTCAGTAAAAACTTTCCCACCTTGAGCTTCATGCAATCCTGCCACTGTCCTTCCTGATTGTTGAGGTGGGACTTCTCTCCCTTACCCACCACTGATCTGCAGTGGGAGCTGTCTCTTGCTTTCATGTCAGGCTGTGTGCTGTCACCTCCTTGTTGTTGTTTTTCCTACTAATTGGAATATTTGTCATTTTCTTTTTCACCTACTCAAATCCTGTCTTGCCCATGTCCCATCACCCTTCATCTAGTCTCTTCCCTGAAAACTCCTGCCAGTAGAGACTTCTTCAGATCTTAAGTGTAACCTTTCCTTGGCACATAATTATATACAGTGCTAATGACAATCATCTTATTTTGTATTAAAATTTAAAGCTTCTAGTGCCATCTAACTTTTTAAGTGCTGTGTACCTTATATATCCACTTCGATCGTCAAGCTCTTTGAGGGTAGAACCTTCTGGTAACTTTCTTTGATATAATTATCATCAAACCATTGTCTGATATTTAAGTGTCTGGTGTTTGTTGAATGAAAGAGTCAATCAATCATGAATAAATATTTAAAGATGTTAGGGAGACTTGCCTTCTTTTGTTGCCAGTTTGCTAGCTGTGACCTTTATAAACAAATTTCCTGATGTGACCTCTTAGTTCTCAGCTTTAACTTACTATGAGGGTTGAAAGAGTTACAGTAAAGTAATATGAACTTATAAGAAAAAAATATATTTTAAATTAAACATAAGTAAAAGTTGTAGCGGAGTTAAAATAGTGTCTATTTTGACTTATCATCTCTATAAATAAGGCAATATAGTGTCCTTAAGGGAAAGCATCATGTTCTCTGGTATTGATCATTGCAAAACATTTCTTTTATCTTTTGCAACATATTAGAAAAGAAAAATAATGAGTTCTAGAATTAAAACAATTGGACAACTAAGTCTAGTAACTTTTTTTAATTGCTTGCTTGTCTTCCTGGAAGTATCATCAAAGAGAATGGGAGATGTTAAAGAGTTTAGGGAAAAAATACTATTATTTATGCCTCGTGATACAGTTAGAGCTCACCACGGGATGCTTTTTGCTATGCTTTGAACGTCCATTGGCATCAAAGTACTTTTCATTTTAGGAAACCATCCCCAAAGGAGAGTATTTTAAGTAAGGAGAGATTTGGGAAGATTGAAAACTGTTAAATGTGGGAGGAGGTGGGTTATAACTGCTGAACCTTCCTCTACTTTGATTTCTCTGCTCTGTGCTATCTCTGTAAAGCAGTATGTCATCCCGAGCTGCAGTAGAACAGATTCATACATATTTACCAGTTGCAAATTATAAATGTGCAGCCCAGAGAGTAGCAATGTTCTTTGTCTTTCTTCCTTTCTTCCTGCACTAATGATTCAAAAAGTCTTAACACATCCAGAATTTGGAGACTGGTTTTGTAACTTGTAATTTCCTTTGTATACCAATTAAGTCTTTGTAATTTAAATGGAATTTTATTTTCCATTTAGGAAGCTTCCATGTAGGTAGACTGAGATTTTCTCCATCCTGTGTCAGAGCTTTGATATAATGATTTATTAAGGTACTAGAAGAAATATTGATCTTGCTAATAGCTTCTGCCTTGCCACATAATGTTTTACACTTAACTTAGCTGAAAGACCATACTCCTTTTCTCGTCATCTGATTGACCATAAATGCTTTGGCCTTTCCTCTGCAATTATCTCACTTACCAAAGCAGTGGGTAAAAGTCAAGTATTTATAGACTAATTAGTAAAGTCAACATGTATAAATAGAGTACTATATATAATGTAGAGAAGTATTGTATAGAACTGTGAGATTAGCAAAGGTAAGTACAATGCAAAGAGGCAAGTGTTGAGAACACCAGTGGTTGAGGACCCATATACTACTAGTAGCAGTTGTCTTTTGTGTGATTATTGGGACACAGTTAGGGTGATGTTGGAATAATAGCACTTTTCCTCTATGGCTTCTCTCCTTGATCCTAACTTCTTTTTACTTAGGAAAGCTTTGGGGTATTAGTGGGTTTCAGGTTTATTTTAGATTCATTTTTTTAGAATTTAGTATCTCAAGACACCTATGGATAGGAAAACATCATTTAACACTTGAGCTCTTGGGTAGAAAAATAACATAATGTGAGTATCGTTTTGTTATACATAAAGCTATTTTACATTTTCCAAATATCTTAGAAGTCTTAATCATCATTCGAGGTATAGTTATCCCGGTTTTGAAAATAAGAAAAACATTGCTGGTATAACAGAAAGTGTATTGGGCTGGGAGTCAGAAGACCAAGTTTGGTTCCTGGTTTTGTAACAAGTCATTGCCTATCCTTGTAGTGGTAACACAGTTGTTTTAGGCATCAGTTTCCTCATTTTGGAACTATAGATTCAAAACTATATATTTATAATTTTATTCCAGAACTATATATTTATAGTTTTATTTATACTTTTATATATATATAAGAATCAAAGGAGATAATGAATATCCAATTACTTCGTGAGTTATAAAACATGATAGAGATAGGACTCTTTTTTTTTTCTTCCTTCCCCGGCTTTATTGAGATATTATTGACATATAACATATGTAAATATAAGGTATACAACATGATTATATGATATGCATATATATTTTGAAGTACTAACCACAATAGATTATTTAATATTCCATCCCCTCACATCATTACCAATTTTTTATGTAGTGATAACATTTAAGATCTACTCTCAGCACCTTTCAAGTATTTAATATAGTGTTGCTAATTATAATCACCATGTTGTACATTAGATCCCCAGAACTTACTCATCTTATAGCTGGAAGTTTGTACCCTTTGACCAGCATCTCCCCATTCCCTCACTCCCAGCCCCCAGCAACCACCATTCCACTCTTTGTTTCTATGAGTTCAGCCTTTTTAGATTCTATGTTTAAATGAGAACATACAGTATTTGTTTTTCTCTATCTGACTTATTTCACTTAGCATAATGCCCTCAGGGTCTATCCATGTTGTCACAAAAGGCAGAATTTCATTCTACATTATGACTGAATAACATTCTACTTTATATATTTATAAATAATATATTACATTTTTATATTAATATATAATATACATATTTTTATATATATCACATTTTCTTTATCTGTTTATTTATTGATGGACATTTAGGTTGTTTCCCTGTCTGGGTTATTGTGAATAATGCTGCAGGAACATGGGAGTGCAGATAGCTCTTTGAGATAGTAATTACATTTCCTTCAGATAAATACCCATAAGTGGGATTGCTGGATCATATGGTAGTTCTATTTTGAATTTCTTTTTTTTTAAAGATTTTTAAAAATTTATTTGAGAGAGAGAGCATGAGCAGGGTGAGGGGCAGAGGGAAAAGCACCCTCCCCACTGAGCAGGGACCCCGATGAGGGGCTGAATCCCGGGACTCCAGGACCATGACCTGAGCTGAAGGCAGACACTTAACCAACTGAGCCACTCAGGCGCCCCTCTATTTTGAATTTCTTGAGGAACCTCCATACTCTTTTCCTTGTGGCTGTACCAATTTACATTCCCACCAACAGTTCTCCGGGGTTCCCTTTTCTCCACATCTTTGCCAACACTTTTCTCTTCTCTTTTTGGTAATAGCAATTCTAACAAGTGTGAGATGATATTTTATTGTGGTTTTGATTTGCATTTCCCCAATGATCAGTGAGTTCAAGCCCCTTTTCATGTGCCTGTTGGCCATTTGTATGAAAATGTCTATTCAAGTCCTCTGCCCATTTTAAAATCAGATCTTATTTTTGCTATTGAGTTATGTGAGTTCCTTATACATTATGGATATTTTATCAGATAGATGGTTTATAAATATTGTGTCCCATTCTGTTGGTTGCTTTTTTTTTTAATATAGAGGTTGCTTTTTCATTTTGCTGATTGTTTCTTTTGCTATGCAGAATCTTTGTAGTCTGATGTTGATTTTTGCTTTTGTTGCTTGTCCAAAAAATTGTTGCTAAGAACAGTGTCAAGGAGCTTTGCACTTTGTGTGTTCATCAAGTAGTTTTATAGTTTTAGGTCTTTTTTTTTTTTTTAAAGATTTTATTTATTTATTCATGAGAGACAGAGAGAGAGAGAGAGAGAGAGAGGCAGAGGGAGAAGCAGGCTCCCAAGGAGCAGGGAGCCCGATGCGGGACTTGATCCCAGGACTCCGGGATCACGACCCGAGCCGAAGGCAGACGCTTAACCATCTGAGCCACCCAGGCGCCCCTTATAGTTTTAGGTCTTACATTTAAGTCTTTATTTTGAGTTTATTTCTGTGAGTGTGTAACATACGTGTCCAGTCTCATTCTTTTGCCTGTGGATAACCAGTTTTCCAGCACCATTTGTTGAAGAGACCATCTTTTCCCCATTGTGTGGTCTATGTACCCTTGTTGAAAATCATTTGACTGTGTATGCAGGGTTTATTTCTGGGCTCTCTATTTCTATTCCATTAGTCTATATGTCTGTCTTTGTGCCAGTACCATACTATTTTGATTACTGTAGCTTAATAATCCATTTTGAAATCAGGGAGTGTGGGACCTCTAACTTTGTTCTTTTTCAAATGTTTTGACTACTCAAAGTTCCTTGAGATTCTCTATGAATTTTAAAGTGAAGTTTTCCATTTCCACAAAAAAATACCATTGAGATTTTGATAGGGATTGTGTTAAATCTGTAGATCACTTTGAGTAGTATTGATACCTT
This sequence comes from Halichoerus grypus, assembly GCF_964656455.1. Classification (NCBI taxonomy): domain Eukaryota; kingdom Metazoa; phylum Chordata; class Mammalia; order Carnivora; family Phocidae; genus Halichoerus; species Halichoerus grypus. The sequence goes on along the minus strand of NC_135715.1, from coordinate 53,563,800 downwards.
TACAATATTACATCTTCCAATCAGTGAACATGGGATTTCTTTTCATTTATTTGTGTTTTCTTCCATTTCTTTCATCAATGTCTTACAATTTTCAATTTTTTACATCCTCGGTTAAATTTATTTCTATAAATAAGATTGTTTATTTCTTTTTCAGATAATTTGTTGTTAGTATATAGAAATGCAACTAACCTTGTTTGTATGTTGTATTTGTATCCTGTGACTTTACAGAATTATTTTGTTCTAACAATTTTTTGATGTAACTCCTTTTTTTAAAAATCATTTGTAATTACATAAAGGCCAGCGAAGGATTTCTTTTGAGGTAAATGTAGGCAGAAATAGTATCGCCACCAAGACTGCTGTTTAGTCAGTAATGTTGCTTCCTGTTTTGATGTGTGTTGTTCCTTCTGATTAGATGTGTAACTGGATCCTCATGTACACCTGCCTTTGTCATTCCATATACATTTTGGAAAGGATGAAAAATCCCTTTGGAATTCCAGAGATTATGAAATCTCTTTGGAAATAACAAAGAATGTCTCATTATCCAGGACCCACTTATAATTATCTATATTCTCTCCAAGTAGCATTGACGCTCTTAGAAAGATGCTTTGTGCTTTCCCACAGTATTCTGGGCCTCGAATGGAAACAGCAACAACAACAAACCAATACTTCAATATATCTGCCTTAAGTAAATATCACTGTGTGCCTGATTTATGCCATGCTTTTTGTTTGTTCATTATCTGGTACTTCCTTTAATCCCTCTACTTGTCATTATCTGCAGGAACCAGCAATTTGTAAAACCAGAAACCAAAGCAAAATTGAATCCTACAAATGACATCAAAAAGAAAGGAGGCAGATATATTTACATGAGCCAGTTTTAAGGAATCAATAAGTACTTTGACCCCAGTGAAATGTGGACTTTCTCTTCAGACCTTGTCATCAGGGCAGCCAAGTGTCAAGTCCAGCCCATCTTATGGGGTAGCGTTTTTTTTTTTTTCAGTGTTTGTTTTGTTTTGGAAAATTAAAATAGTTGTGGAATGGTGGTAGTCCTACATTCACTACTAACTTTTGCCATGACTTCTTCATAGACTGCTCAATGCAAGCTTCCCCAATTCAATATATAGATGTTGTAACTGCAACCATATGATCCTAAGCTCAATAGTAATATTTATGTACAATTTTGTTTCCATCTTTCATTTTTATATGTCTTTCCTACCTCCCAGGGTCCCTTCTTACTTGTCTTCAGGTGCCCGTAGTGTCCTCAATGCACTGGTGTCCTTTAATGCAATCCTGAGGTTACCTGTGACTGCACAGAGTTCCCATTTTGTTTTCGGACCTCTCGACCCCCACTTTCACCCCTCCACCTGCCTACCTACAAAATATCCCAGGCTCCAACATCAGCTTCTCTTCCTCAGTGTCTTTATAAACTCCCATTTTTTTTTCTTATTATGGCTGGCTAAATTAGAAAAGAAGTACTATGATTAAACTAATTCACAATAAGGTGTCAGTGACCAATGAAGGCCCTCCCTTAATGCTCCTACAGATGTGTTTCCATTTTAATGGAAAATGATCTTCTTCATATATGTTATTGGATAAACAATAATTTCTTCATTTGTTAACGGAAAACTGAGTGCCTAGTCTTACCTTTATGTTTTAATACAGGTGAAGGACTATGAGGTCAGGTAGATCTTTTTGGTGCATTGATCCTGGACCTTCATGACACTGGCTAGACCCTGGTGTCGGGCTTTTCTTGGTTCTACCGTTCATATCCAGCAGTGGCCATGATCCTACCTCCACCTCCCCTGTGGACAAAGCAATCTCAGAGCACATGGGAGGAGGGAGAACAGTTACAGAGGGGAGGGGAAGCAAGCTGCAGCGTGGAGAGATGCGGGGAGAAACAAAGGGAGGAGAAAGTACATCCACACAAATTGAATTCTCTAAACTTCAGGGTCACCCCTGGCCCTAAAATGCTGCGTAAATGAGAACGTAAAAGGGAGGAAATAACACCTGGAGTGAAAGAGGAAGGAGAAAAGTGCTGAGAATCCAGTAAAAAAGGCTTCATTTTTTAGCTAAAAGCCTTTTGGTTAATAAATCTATGATGATGTGCTGTTTACCTTCAAGAGCAGAGAGGGGAGCCCTTTTCTGTTGCTTCTAGGAATTTAAAAAGCAATCAGTATGTGGCTTCCCTGGCATTCCCCTGGCATGACATCAGAGAATGTCTCCCATGGTGAAGTTGAGGCTGCCAATAAATACTTCAGCATTTTCTTTCTTAAGCCAGACCTCTCAATGAAGGTTAGTAAGAGGTCAGAAATCTCTCGGGGTGGCGGCGCTAAAGGTCCCTGCTCCCCCCTGGCAGAGGTTCAGACCCTTCAGGCACCGAGGCATCAGGCAGAGACCAGAGCAGGGCAGCAAAACATTCAACTAGAGAAAGGTGTGAAGAACAAAACCCAGCTCCTGATAAAATCAGTGTTTTCTAAACTGAAGAAGCAATTGCGGGGAGGGTGTAGATTTAAGTGTTCATGAAGAGAAACTAAACACACCGAACCTACTGCATACACATTGAGTCAGAACAGTCTTCCCTCCTTGTGTGAGGTGGTGCCCACACAGAGTTGGGTTGGGATCATCCCCGCCTGCCCTGGTGAGCACCTCCCTGGAAGGAGACAGGAGGCTAGGATGGCTTCACAGGGAATTGGGCTCTTATGGGGCTGTGTGCACTCTAAGTGGTGTTCAGACACCAAATGTTCTTCTGCTTTGCAGCCATCCTGTTATCAAATGCAGTCATCGACTGTTGCGGCTTATTAAACTTCTGACCAAATTTGACTCAACTGTAATGTACCTTTTAAGATAAAAAAAAAGTATTTTTGGTATATAAAGAAGGTTTATAGCTTTTAAAAGTTCAGTAGCTTCCTGGAGCAGAAATGTGTCGTGTAATTTTTAGAAGATAAATAACTGCCCCCTCCCCCCAAACTTGATTTAATGGGTCCATTTTGAGGTCTCACCATGGGCAAATGTCAGCTGTGTTCTGTTAGGTGTGTTATGCTTGGAGGAGGATTTGAGAAAAGCATTTCTTGAGGAGATAGCATCTGCAATTTTTATTTTATTTTTAAAAGCCAAGTGAAATTAAATTTAGGATTGTGTGTCTTTTTTAAGAGTTATCTGAAGTGTTGTTTTTTTCTAAAGTCTCTTGGGTTATTAAGAGTATATGAAAGGTGTTGCTGGGCACAAACATAGTTACACTAGGGATTTGATCTAAATATGGGTTGTTTATGATCTAAACTTTTAAACAATTTGAGACATATTTTGTGATTTGAGACCCTTGCCTTAATAGGATAAAATGATGATTTAAATTACTGTTGTGATACCTCTAAAGGTTCATCACCAAAATGATTAACACCTTTTTTTTTTTTTAACACAATACAAAATGTGTCTCTTTTGCTAGCACAAGCATCCTGAATATGGCTCTTAGAATCTCTGAAAGGAGGAGAACTCTATTTTTTAAAGCACACAATTATAGGAGAGTTACTCAACCTCTCTGAGGTTCCATTTTCTCATGTATAAACTAGCCAGTAATAATTTAACTCTCAGAGTTTCTGTGGTGGTTGACTGAGGTTCTGAGTATTGGAGTTGCATCTCATTTCAGTTAGGGATTAGATGTACCTCATCTGCAATCAGGTACAAGTTAAGAAAGATATGTAGGCAAAAGTCCTCTTTCAAATGCTCCTAAATCTTACATAAAGAACAGCAAATGTGGTTCTCCACCTATTTGTACCATCCTGTGGGAGTCCTGCACAGCCCATTGTCCCTCCAGCATGAGACCAGTGGTTGCCAATGATGAGCTCTGGAGGAAGACACCGTGTTGGATGAAACCTTGCATATGGTGGACTTCACATGTGCGTAAGATGTCCAGCACTGTGTCTTTCCCAGTCAGTGTTAGTTTCCTTTTCCCTTGCCCCTAGTGCCTTGGTATCAGTACTTTCCTGGGAATTTGTCAAGAGGATCTGAAAGTGAGATTTAGTACAGCTTTGAGGCCTTGATCCTTAGAGTTCCACTTGAAGTGGATGGTTCTGAAGTCTGAGGTGTTAGATCTGGGTTACTGGGAGACAGTACTCATTTTCATCAGGTACTGAGGAGGAGACATATAAGAGAATTAGGCTCAGAGCACGTATACATTTGCAGGATGCAGAGGAGTATCCTCTAGAATCTACTTATGCAGTTATATTTTAAGTAATGGTGAATTTAAGTAATGTTAAAAATAACATGCATTGCTATTCCATAGGCTATTTTTACAGGAGGTATCTTTCCTCACAGTGAAACACAAAATTTCTGCTTTTGTGAAGTCAGAGTATGAACTGAAAATATAAATGGAGTTAGAGATGAATTAAAATTATTTTACTAGATTTTGGATTGAATACAGGGACTAGCACTTCCTAATAAATTATTTTAAAATACTTTAGCGTTAATGTTTTGTTGTTCTTGTCCAAGTTTGGGCTTTAGTGACTAGGTACAAATGCATTTCTCACTTAACTGAATTTTCAAATTTCTGTTTACAAGATAGAGATGCTAAAGATGGAAGCTTTGCTGGAGACTATTTCATTGTTATTTCAGAAAAATTCAGTGTGACTGATATTATAGTGGACTGATTGATATACCAATCAATCAGTCTTCAAGAGAAGAACCGCCCTGGCAACAACAGTCTAATTCCATAAATTTTTACCGTTTTGTGCTAAGGATTCTCCTAGGTGACAAGGATAAAAAGCCTTTTGGGAATTCGTTACATTTAAGACAAACATGTAAACAGAGTGTTTCAAAAAGTGTAGTAAATTCAGCAATAGTGGGAATCACCAGAGTCTGTGGAAAGACCAGAAAGGGCCCCCTGAGAAAAAGGGTAAGAGTCTGAGGACAGACTTTGGTTTGTTTGGTTTTTGCATTTTTTTGTTTCTTTGATTTTATTGAGATATAATTGATCTGTAACATTTTGTAAGTATCAGATATACAATGTGTTTTTTTGACACATTTATATATTGTAATGTGATTACCACTACAGTGTTAGCTAACATCTCTATTGTCATATAATTATTGTTTCTTTTTTGTGGTGAGAACTTCGAAGTGTATAATGTAGTATCGTCAGTCATAATCACCATGCTGTGCACTAGGTCTCCAGGACTTATTATAGACTAGTTGCAAGTTAGTACCCTTAAACATCTCCCCAATTCTCCCACTCTCCACCCCACCTCCGGTAGCTACCAGTCTACTTGCTGTTTTTATGAGTTTGACTTTTTAGATTCCATATGTAAGTTTTATCATATAGTATTTGTCTTTCTCTGTCTGACTTACCTTGCTTAACAGAGTGCTCTCAAGGTCCAACCATGTGGTCAAAAATAGCAGGATTTCCTTCTTTCTCATGGCTGAATAAATATTCCATTGTGGGGTGTGTGTGTGTGTGTGTGTCTGTATCGCATCTTTATCCATTTATTTGTTGATGGGCACTTAGGTTGTTTCCATGTCTTGGCTATTGTGAATAATGCTGCAGTGAACATGGGGGTACAGCTGTCTTTTTGATATCTTGTTTTCGTTTTAATTAACCATTTTAAAGTGAATATTTCAGCAGAGTTTGGGGAGAGAGTTTTGCAGAAGGGAATATTTGAACTCAGTTTGATAGGCTTTTGATGAAAAGAGGAGGGAAAAAAGCAAATGGAGGGAACAGCAAGGACATGATATGGTAAATACCTGTTGGTCTCACATAGCAGTGTACATTCCTTTCTGGGTAGCAGCACCTAACTTTTCCTTGGGGAACCAGGTCTCTTCTTAATCTGTGAAATTCAGCTGGTGCTACCCTCATCCTCCAGCTAGAAGGTGGGAGTGTAGACGCCCTGGGCCACTCACTCGACTGTTCAGAGTATTATTCTCTCCCCCTGCAGACCATAGAGAGGGTGAACTAAGCTAGATGAGTGAGACCCAATCCTAAAACATTTGTTGAATTTGTGGAAAAAGGTATTTTTGCTTTTTGCTTTTGTTTTAACTTAGGTTGCTAAGTGATAGAACATAAATATGGGGCTCCTGGTAGTCATTTTGCCTCTATTAAAGATAACCTACTTAAAAATGAAGCCAATGCAGAGGGTAGCAGAATGAAGAGATGGAGAAAGTTTCTGATAATATAATTTAAGCACTTAGATTTATCCATACCTGAATCCATTATCCCTTGGACTTTTCAGTTAAAGGTACCAATAAATTCCCTTTTACACGTTAGCTACCTTGAGTTGGGTTTGTGTCATTTGAAACCCGAAGAGTTCTAATAAAGTGTTTTGGATCTTTTTTTTTTTAAGAAATTGTTTTGCTTTTAAGAAATTTTGTTAGTTTTGACTTAAAAAGAAACTGTGGCAGTTTCCAAATAAGTATGTTTCCTCTGAAAGGGAAACCTGTTTCTTCCTCTTTCTAATATATGTTCAAATAATCAGAAAATTAAGCTCCATTCTAAATATTATTTCAGAGCAGCATTTTATATCAATTACACTCAAAAGAAAAGAAGACTTTACCCAAATTTTAGGCATTTTTGAAAGCCGTTAATTTTATGTAAAGTATTTTTTTGTGTGTTTATAGACTCTCTAGCCACCTTCTTGGTGGGAAGGATTTAGGTTTCTGGACATGGTGCCCCCAGCAGGGGGAGGTCAATCCTGCATGCCCATGCTGGGTTCATCCCTGCCTCAGCCGATAGCACATAGAGTCCCAGACCTCCCTCTCTTTGGGGTTTGCGATCTCAGCACCAGAAATTCCCAGCTTCCAGAAATGCCTCTGAGGAGATCGTCTCTGAGGAGATCATCTCTTTTATGAGTCACCTGAAGATATGCAGATGCATTTAGGCAAGAACATGGTTTTAGACTGTCTGGTCATTATTGTTAAACTAGTCATTTCGAATAGTAAAATTTCCTGAGTTGTTTGCTCACCACCATTTCAAAATGAAAAGCACTCCCTTTCGACCTACACACCAAAGTAAACCAAAATTGCGCCTACCTCTGTCTTATCTGCTGATCATTTAGCAAGCGCACTTTCAGATCTCTTTGATGTCTTTATCAGTTACCTTTTTCAATCAAAGATAACTTTTATCTTCACACATCATTAATGAATTTTTTAAAAGTTGGCTTCCCCTGTACACATATCTTGTCATTTATCTGGCAGTACAAATTAAGTTTGTATGTTCTTCTAGGGGCTCTCTGGCTGTCTGAAACCACTTCCTTGCTTTTGTCTCTAGTTTGTTTTCATTAAGGAAAACAAAGCAGATATAGACTTAAGAACATTAACTTGACGAAAGTAGTTGGTTGTGTTAGAGACATCTTTCCTTGTAGAAACAAAACTCAGACTTCACTAAAGAGCCTTACTCCCCAGTGGGTCTGTGGACTTAGGGCAGGGTTCTTGGAGGTGCTAACTGCGATCCAGGTCAGAGGCAAGAGGATGGACCAGGCCTGCCTCTTGTATGATTTAATGGTTGGCTGAGCCAGCTTAACGAACAATGAGCTTGCATGCCTTGTTGAAACAATAATCCTTGATTGGTCCAAAGGGAGATATTGACAACTCATATGGGAAGAAAAGCAGTTTAGCCCAGCCTACATTATCTGTGCCTCAGAAACTCTGCAGAAGGCACGGTGCTCACTTCCAGGGAATCCAGTGTGACAATGGGACTTGGCAAGTCATTCTCAGGGATGTGGTGAGAGGGATAATTTCGATTCATTTGTACAGTTTACTATTTTCTGGTTCCTCTTTCTTGCTGTTCAAGTCATTGTGGGGGCACCTGGGTGGCTCTGTTGGTTAAGTGTCTGCCCTCAGCTCAGGTCATGATCTCAGGGTCCTGGGATGGAGCCCAGCGTCAGGCTCCCTGCTCAGCCAGGAGTCTGCTTCTCCCTCTCCCTCTGCTTCTCCCCCACCCCTGTGCGTGCTCTCTCTCTTTCTCTCTCTCTTTCTCTCTGTCAAATAAATAAATAAAATCTTAAAAAAAAAAAGTCATTGTGAAGTATAAGAATGATAAGTGAGAGCATAGTGGTAGGTGAGAGGTCTTTTTTTAATGATAGGTTTATTTAATCGTAAGCAATTTGTCATCAAAATTCAGTCTCAGTTGAGTCACCAATAATGATAAAACAGAAATTGGAAATATGGGGAGTGTATCTTTGTGCTATTGATTCTGCAGAGGCCTGAAAGGCATGGATCCTTAGGTGGTGGTGAGCTGGAGACATGCAGTGAAGAGGCAGAGGGTGTTTATTTTGGTTTAGATCCCTTCCAGTGGTTTCCCTTTGCTATTAGAGTGACAGGAAGTCCTTCCCAGTATCCACAAGCCCTTGTGGGATCTGACCCTGCTGCCTTGTGACCTCTGCTCGTGCCACTTGCCCATTCGTTAGCAGGCTCTGGGTCCACCAGCCTCCCCTCCACAGCCACCACGGGCCATTTGCATCTTCTGCCTGGGATGCTCTTGACCAGACTCTGATCTCAGCAGCTCCTTCGGATCCTTCAACTCCCAGCTTACATGGCAGCTCTTCCAAGAGGCCTTCTCTAAACCTGCCTAATATTACCCCCAGTCCATATTCAGTCACTCTACGCAGGGAACATGTTTTACCTTCTTCATAGCACTTATCACTATTTAAAATTATTTTTTAGCTTGTCAGTTTTCCATCTCTTCCTACTAGAATCCATGTTTCATGAGGGAGGGACCTTGTTCATCACTGTATTCCCAGCCCTTAAGCATCATCTCGTACAATATAGAGTGTCAGTTAACAATGAACATTTGAGTTTTCTAGATCTATTTGAATTCTGATCCATTATTATATATGTACCAAACATAAACAGTTCTATTGCCCGTTGCCATTATGGGGAAAATTTTAGCCACCTGAAACGGCAACCCCTCCCACCTCCTTCCAGCCCACACCTATCAGAGGTCCTGGGAGCTCAGACAAGGTGGTAGGTTTTACTGGGTAAAAGAGGAGAGGGAACAGTAGAGGCTCACAATGAAATGTGTGCCACTTGCCTGGGGCAGGACATGTTCCCCCGAAGCATCTTCCAGACGCAAACCGTGATCGCCCTCTCCCCACCCCCAAGGAACCTGCACGTGGCCACACAGCACGTGTGTCAGTTTTTGAAAATTAACAAGTCCTTGAATGTTTTTTGCCATTTCTCCATCTGTGACCTTTGGATTTGTTTTATGAAATGTGTGATCATGCCACCTGGCAGGAAGAGAGGCAGGTTCTGGGAAAGAGCTTGGCATTCCCCGTGGACGTTTCGCAGGGACTTGGGGCCTATAGACCAGGCCGCTGATGGAGGCCTTCCACAGGATTCCCTTTCATTCCTCCCCACCCTAACATTCCTCCTCCCCTGGGGCCCCTTATTCATGTGTGTAGGAGAAGAAACAGAAACTTGACAAAAAGATGATTTTTGTGAAGCAGTTTAATGGCAGAATAGACAGTGAATGCCACCCTAGGGTCAGCTGGAAAGGCTAGATGTATAAGAACTGCATTTTCATTGTTACTTTGAAGATGGTAGGATGGGAAAACTCAGTAGCTTCATACACCTAGGGGTCCTTTAGAGATGACTGTCCCATTTACTGAAACATATATGACCTGTTTTATTCAGAGGCATAGACATTTGATTTTAATGGTATCTGGAATTCCTTTGAGATGACAAAGAAATGTGGAACAGCATGATCCCCTCCTCTCTTGGACATAGCTTGATCATGAGAGAGTGGACCCCTGGTGAGGGCAACAGGTCACGTGTGCAAAGATGCCCTGTCACCTCAAGGGACTAAGGATTTAAAGCACAGAACAGTGGTTGCACATGTATGGGTGCGAGGTGTGTTTATATAGATGGGATCAGAAGCAGGGAAGTTTTGAAAAGGAAATAAGGACTGGTCTCTATTTAATAAGGTTTTTTGTAGGCTTGTTTCAGACCAAAATGACTGTTCTATATCTTATCAGCTCACTCTTCCCTTTTGAAGAGAAGCAAAAATATCACAGTCTCCTGAAGTCTAGGTGCTTTGCTTGTCTTGACTGGCAGGTGTTTTCAATTACTGGCTTCTTCCCAGAGTGGAGAGATGCGTTTAAATTCCTGTCAGGGAAGATGAAGCCTACCTGATGAAACTTGACTTTGGCTCCCTTTGTAGTTGGGCCATTTGGGCGTTGGGTGTTTCCTATTGAGATTACACTCCCAGTCCAAAAAATCAACAAGCTAATATGGGCATAAAGATTGGCTTTTATAATTATTTTGCAATAAGTATACTCTCTTATCAAGAAAACACAACAGCACCTTTCCTTAATTCAACTCTGTCAACTTTTATCAAGCATCTACTGTGTGTCAGGCCATGTGTCACACTCAGGGGATGAAAAGAGATGAGATATGCTCTTCAGGAAGGCAGAGAACAAGATGCCTGTTTATATATGAGAAAGATAAACAGTTGTGTGCTTGAGCTCTCATTTTACTATAATTCAAAATAGTAATTTATTGAATGCCTAACTTTTGTCAGACATTTTACACGAATCATCTCTACTCCTTGCAACAATCTGGCTAAGGAGATGGTATTAACTTTAATTTATAGCCAAAGAAGCTAAGGCTGAGAAGATGAATAACTTTCCAAATTTATACAGCAAGGAAGTGATTCTGATTCATTCCCTTTTTTTTTTTCCGTTGGACAATAACTTAGATAGGAATGTATTTTTAAATGAAGCCAGCTCAAATGCTAGTTTTTAAGACCATCTACAAAAGAGATAAGCAAAGAAAAGAGATGATCTTCATAATCTTTTCAAAGCTCAGTGATCCAGTGTGGCTGAGGGATTTGAGAACTATTTAATAGAGAATCAACATATGACATTGAATGAGACAAAGAAGAAATAATTTCTGAAAAGTTGGAAGCAAGGTTTTTGTCTTTTTTCCATTATTGGAACCGGAAATAAAAGGAAAACATTGTGTTTTGTTTTGAAGGTGTAAAGCCCAAGTCAAAAATGAACAAGTCTTTAAACATAGCGGTCAGAAGGAGAAGGCAGGGAACCTTAAATACTGTAGCTCAGTGATTTAATTTTTACTACAAACTGTAGAGTTGGAAACATTTTATATGATGAATCAATATATACATATTTACATAATGCCAAAAATATACTCACATATATGTGAAACAGACTCTAATGAAATATTACCTCTATTACAGACAATATACTCTGGTATCTTCTATTCTAGCTAATAAAACAAATTCTGGTCTCGATCCACTCACTGATGGCTCACAGCATGATGTTTGAAAAACAAAGCTCTGTCTAATCCCTCAATTTTTTTCCCTCTCCTCTCTTTATCCCTCAACCCCAAGAGAAACATCCCTAGTAAAAATAGAAACACTGACACCTGTCACCCCCCCTTCATTGTTCCACATTCGTATCCATGTTCAACACAGGTGCCCCTCCTCTCAACCTCCATATAGACCCGGGCTTCTAACGCAAGGGACCGCTGGTATCTGTCCCCTTCCTTTTTTGCAAATGGGGAGAGTGTCCCGTTCATTCTTGGTGCTCTGCAGATTATGATTGCTGAAGGGATTTTTTTTCCCCCAGTAAATGACACTTCTCTAATTGTGAGAAAACATTCCTAATTTTGGATGCTTTTCAACATAACTTTTATAACTAGAAAAAGAAGAAAATCTTTGTCACTCAACAATCTTACAATTCCATTAGGAACTTACCTTTTTATTTTAGAGAGAGAGGTCAAACTTAGAAACCTAAATGAAATGCAGGCCCAGTGAATGATTGGAGGGTTATTTCAATTACAAATATGCTGGGTTTTTTTTAATAGAAATGCTTCTTTTGAAAGTAATGGTACTAAAATTTTGTGTTGAGGAAAAACAGATTGTCTTCCATCAGAATTGTATTGGAATATTTTGTTTTCTCATGAAAAATGTAATAGAACTTGTGGGGATTTTTGGTTTTGTTTTGTTTTTTGAGTTAGTGTTAACCTGGTCTGAACAACTGAGGGTTTTGGGCCAAACCTTATAGTGTCTTTTGTGAGAAGAGTAATGTGGTGTAGTATGTGGTGCGCCGTTCAGTTGTATTTGGAATCATTTTTAGCACAAAAGCTGCAAAGGAAAAATATTACAGAGAGATTGGAGTTTGTGGAACTATGAGAGGTATTCACAAGCCTGCGATTTTTTAAAAGTTTATTAAATGATGGAAATAAGATATTGAAAAGAAGATAATAAGTAGTAGATTTGATAACTGGTCTATAAGTATTAGACTTCATTGTAAATATAAATTCACTACAAACACTTGCCATCAGTGTGTTGCTTGAGCCAGAACCATGACATCCTCCTTAACACCACCCTGTCCCTCACTCCCCACATGAGGCATTATTATGTCCTGTTGATTCTCAGAGAACCTTAAGTCCACCTGCTTCTCTTTCTCAAGTCAAAGATACCACCTCATTTTGTGGAGGCGGGGGGATGTCTTTAGGAGACTTTCTGAAATGGCTACTTTATCCCCCACCCCACTTCCATTCTTGCCTTCTCTAATCAGCAGCTGCCCAAGTAAACTATTAAAAACATAAATCAGACCACATTGTCTTATATACTGGGAAGTACATTTCTAACACAGTCAATAACCCCATAAAGCTCTACAGGATCTCACTTATGTCCCCATCACTAGTCACCCCTTCTTCCCACACTGGCCTCCTTTCCATTCCTTGAACTCACCGAGTCCCTCTCCTCTTCAGAGCCTTCCCACATACTTTCCCAAGCCAAACATCATGAGCTTTGTTTCTTCTGAAGGAGTCATATGAGGAGGCTGTGGATATATTCTTATGATGCTGCCATCACTTGATGTATTTTTTAAGTTTCTCTGAAGTAGCATTCAAGAGCCTACAGGGTTTTTTGGGAGAAAATCTTCAGTGGAAGAATATTTAGTAATACTGAGTTTGGTTTAAAACATTGTAGTCTTTGAAGCACTTGTACAAGTCTTCTCATTTAAATTTTGTTTAATTCTCATAAGACCTATGTTTGAAGTTGATATTGATGTTCAGAGAAGCTAAGTAGATAGTAGAGTAGCAGACTTAGATTTAAATATATTAGCAATGGTTGTTAATTATAAATAGACATAGTGCTCTAATTAAAAGACGAAGATTATCAGATTGGATAAGGCCCAACTTAATGCTCGTTCCAAGAAATATATCAATATGTAAGAATGTAAAGGGTTGGAACTAAAAAGTGGAAAAAAAACAATAAAATGCAAATACCAATGTCTCCACTTGCCCCCTCCCCAAAAAATAAAGCAGTGGTAGCTATGTTAACACTAAGAAGACTTTTTAAAGCAAAAAATATTATCAGATATAATGAGGATATTTTACATTGGTAAAAATTAATTCACCTGGAAGTTATAATCATCCTCAAATTTTAGAAAATCATATGACCTAATTTTTAAAAATTGACAAAACTAAGAGAAGAAATATAAAAATTTGTACGTAGTAAGAGATTATGATATATCTCATTCAGTAAGTTGAGAGACAAAAAAGTAAGCATTTATAAGGTTTAAACTCTATGATGACGAACTTTACTTAAGGACACATAAAAAACACCCAACACAAAACAAGTGCAGAAAACCATTTTTGCCTAGTATATAAGGAACATATATGTATTAAAAAAAAAGAGAAAAAATGACTGACCAGATACTGAATCAAAAAGCCAGTCTCAAAATATTTGAAAGGATTAAAATTTTACAAATAATTAAAAGTTGATCACTATTCATTTAAGCTACAAATCAGCAATAATAATACTGAGAATAGTAGTAAAATCTTGAATATTCCCATATTTAAAAATTAAGAATTATTCTTCTAGGGGTGCCTGGGTGGCTCAGTCGTTAAGCGTCTGCCCTCGGCTCAGGTCATGGTCCCAGGGTCCTGGGATCGAGCCCTGCATTGGGCTCCCTGCTCAGTGGGAAGCCTGCTTCTCCCTCTCCCACTCCCCCTGCTTGTGTTCCCTCTAGAGCTCGCTGTGTCTCTCTCTGTCAAATAAATAAATAAAATCTTAAAAAAAAAAAAAGAATTCTTCTAAATAGATACAGGGTCAAAAGAGAAATCACAATTGAAATTAGAAAGTATTTTTACCTGAATGGTAATGAAATTTTGACATATCAAAATGTATAAGATGCAACTAAAGCCATATTTGAGGGAAATTTATAGCCTTAAATGCATGTTAAAACTGAAAATTAATGAACTGAACATCCATCTCAAAAATTTATAAGAAGAAATGAAAAATACACTGAAAGAAAGTAGAAGTAAGAAAAAAAGGAGAAGACCAGAAAATAAAATTAAAAAACAAAAAACAGATGCATAGGACTATGACCATCATCAAAGCCAAAATTTTGTTCTTTGAAAAGTCTATTAAAATTGACAACCTGAAACAAGAAAAAAAGATTAAATAACCAGGCAATGGAAATGATAAAAGGTGATATCATTATAGTTCCTTGCAGACATTGAAAATATAGTAAGAGGACATTATCAACAACTTTAATAAGTGTAAAATTTCTGAAGAAAATATTAGCAAGTTGTCAATATATTAAAAAAATACATGAGAAAATTGATTTTAAAGATTTTGTTTATTTATTTTTTTTGAGAGAGAGTACAATTGTGGGGTTGGGAGGAGCAGCAGAGAGGAAGAGAGAGGGACAAGCAGACTCTGCACTGAGTGGGGAGCATGGGCCCAACGTAGGGCTTAATCCCACAACCCTGATATCATGACCTGAGCTGAAACCAAGAGTTGGATGTTTAACCAATTGAACCACTCAAGGTACCCCTACATGAGCAAATTGATTTGAGACACAAGGTTGCTTTAATGTAATTTTCCACACTATATAAAAGGAGAAAAATCATATGATTACCTTATTATATACTGATATAGTATTTATTAAAATTCAACATTAGTTCATGATAATAATTCTTAGTATACCAGGAAGAAAAGGAAGTTTTCTTAATCCAAAAAGGATATCCACACCAAAATCTACAGTATAGTTTATGTATGTGCACCCCAAATCTACAATTAAAGCCTGTGTCCTGTCAGGAGTCATTGTGGCCTCATTCTGACCTGTGCTGTGCCATTCTCCACATTTAGTTGTTCATTTTCTCTATGGTTTTGTAAAAAAAAAATTGATGAAATAAAGGAACAATGAAAGAAATATCTTACTTATTTTTGAAACCATACAGGATGCCTATAAAGATGGTAAGTAGATTAAATATATCGACATGATTTTAAGTTAGGCATTCCCTTAAGCAAAAGAATACCAGTATCAACAGGAATGCAGAATTGGCAGGCCAGGTCCCAAAGACAGGTCAAGGTCAAACCCTAGGACAAGCTGAGAGAAATCAGCTAATGCTGAGAGGATGGGGAGCTGTCATAGATCCCTGGAGGCTGGGTCCAGAGGGAAGGAAATGCAAGTTCACTTAGAGATAGGGCTATTGTATGATTGGGGGGCCAGAGGCTAAGTTAGTTCTTCTACTCCTTGGGGACAAAGGGTAATAAACCAGGAAATGTTCTTGTCTGTGGTGCATCATCATGAGGAGGTAGAGGGAACACTGATTCTCAGCAGTTTCCTCCACCTGGTTCAGTACTTTTGGATATTGTGTCTCACGTCACGGAGTTTAACTTGTGTGTGTATTAATTTCCACTGAAGTATTTTGTTTTTTGGTTTTTTTTTTAAAGATTTATTTATTTATTTATTTGACAGCGAGAGACACAGCGAGAGAAGGAACACAAGCAGGGGGAGTGGGAGAGGGAGAAGCAGGCTTCCCACAGAGCAGGGAGCCCGATGCAGGGCTCGATCCCAGGACCCTGGGATCATGACCTGAGCTGAAGGCAGACGCTTAACGACTGAGCCACCCAGGTGCCCCTCCACTGAAGTATTTTGATAGTTGTCCTTTTTCACAGAAACAATGCAGACAACAACATGGAAAATAAAGTAGCTACTGTCATAGTCATCATGACTATTTCTGCACATTTCCTGTGTTTCCCAAGCTGCTCCCTCCTGAGAATAAAAACAAATCCCAGCAAAAGTTACACCACAGCCTTTCTTTGGCTACAGCCAGCTCTCCCAGGTCCCTCCCAGAGAGCTTTGGGGTCTCAGTGTCTCACATGTGTGTGTGAGTGAGTCCTCTTGATTACTGCGGCTCACCAGCAAGTCAATTCCCCCTTCATCCTAGGGGAGGTTTCCAGTCACTGTGACTTCACATGTGGCCCCAATGTCATTGGTAACTGGGAGTTCTACTGACACCTATCCAAGGGTGACAGAACCTCACATCTAGGGCTAGACAAGTGTTCCCCACTTTTCCTAAGTTCACACTACACCACTTCACTTTTAGGAAAAAATTACATTACTACCTGTTTTCATTAACTGAAAAAAAAAAGGATTTCTGCCTTTACATAAAAAGGTGAAAAGTGAAAAAGAGCATTCAGTATTTGTTCTACAGCAAGCCGTTATTGGGGCAGCACACACCCCAAGCAGAGTGCCCCCCCACCAAGCTCCTTCCTTGGGAACGGTGCTCAGCATCTCAGCGTCAAGCTTTGAACTCTGTCTGTGAGCATCTGTGCTTTATCTTGATTTATTTTGTGCATATGTTAGCAAGATGTGTCCTTAAGTATCAGAAAAGCATTTGGGTCTGGGAATGCTTAAAAAATTTTCCATATATATTAATGGTAAATGCTTCTTTGCTTTACACCATTTTGGTTCAGGAAAGTTTTCAGGGGAATACTTTACTCTCATACAGTGGGGTACACCTCTATTAACACTGGCAATTGCGTTAATTAGGTGCAGCCCAAGAGTGAGTGTCATAAATTGAGAAATGGAACTGGACAAATGCCACTAATATCTTCTAGTGCCCTGCTGAGATTTCAGATAAACCACTCCTATTTTTTCCTGTTAATTCATTGCAATTTCCCTACCTAGGACCCCTGTGTGCCTGCTGGAGCAGTCTCCTCATATTCAAAGGGCAGACATTTTGTGGTTCTCAGCATCGCTTCTTTTTTCTTGTATCATGGTTCCTTGTCCTAGAAGAAAATTGTTTCCTTGTCACTATTTTCCCTTCCATTTTTATCCTTGGGAGCTCCTCCTTCTGTAGGTTAGTTCAAAGAGAATCCACCTCTCGGTCCTCCAGAGATAACAGATACACCTGACTCCCGAGCACACATAGGGCTTCAGCTCAGATATGGGGCATAAATAAGTAAATTCTAGGACTGTCCCAACAAGAAAGAGAACACCTTAGTGCTTTTTACAATTAGATCTTAACAAATATTCCTTCCTGAACATATAAGATTGTGAGTGACCAGAATATTAGATGTTATGAAAGGCAATGATATATTTTGAAGGAGGAAGGCTGTCATGCAAATACTTCTGCCTCCTTTATCATTCTGGTTTGGAATGTGTATTTTCCTTAAAGAAGGGTTTACAGAGTTGGAACCATGGAGAGTTGTTTTTTTTTTTTTTTAAGTGAAACTCTCTGCTTTGTAATAGTCCAAAAACTATCCATCTTGTATCCTCTTATGGTTTGAAGCCTTTTAGCAGAGTAGAGGATTTTAGTATTACATGCAAGTAAATCAGCAATAAATTTCTCCAAAGGAAATAATGTAAACTTTTTTATGCTAAAAAACCAAATTCCTGAAATACAAGGCTAGTTACCTGTCTCATTAAGAAACATGAGTGCAAACGAATTCTATGGAAAAAATTATGGAAAGCAGTTGGCTAGAGAGTGATTACAGAGGTTAATCTGTGTACTAATTGGCTTGTTTAGGACGTGCTGGCAAACCAGATTCACCAATCACTTCTAGTGTAGGTAAATGATGCAGCATTGTAACAATTAAAACATGATTCATTTTTCCACAGTGTTTCTACATTAACTTAAAAATAATCATTTGGGCTTAATCCAAATCAACAAAAATATATACAGCCTCTAAATAGAGCTTTTACCTTTCAAGTAATTTTCCTGCTGCTGAATGTGTAGAATGGTGCAGGACAGAGCTTCATTTCTGAACTGCAGAGCTTAAAGGATATTCTCGCAAGGCACATGCCCTCCTTACACCCCCCATTTATTTATGCTACAGGTCGTTATTCTAGTGAATGTGACACTGCAGTCATTTGTACAGTTACAAATTATAATGTGCATGTACAAATTAGAACTTTTTTGCACAGAGTAAGGAGCAGAGCTGTATCAGGTGATATAAGAGGGATAAGTAAAAGTCACTTGATACAATAAGGAAAATAAATTAGGAAGAATTTTTTTAACCAGGGGAATTTTTTCCTTAAGAGATACTCATTTCTGCTAAAGTAAGAGTTTCTGTCTGACACATACCAAAAATGCCACAGAAAGCAGGTAGCCTGATGGTACATGCTCACCACATGCCCCTCCTGGGCTGAAATGTTGACCCTTGAATTTTGAACATGGGGACCCTGCCCACCCTCCCCCTTTTGGAGGCCCATGGGAAATCATTCCATTTCCTTGCTACTTGCCCTTTGTTGTAAGCATAACTTTTCACCAAAACACCGGAGGTCCCAAATCAGAGAATCTGGGGTTCTGATGGGAGGGAGAGGTAGCAGAGAAGCAGAACATGAGAAAGCTCGGTTAGAACAAGCATGACTTCCTCTGGGGCTAGTGGAGAGTGAAAAGGTGTGTCTCACTGAACAGTCAATGGGCACAGAGAAGTCCCCCCTGCTTGGGGACAATTCTTTAGGATTTCAGAACTTTGAGATATGTCTTTTGATTGTGTTTTTGCTTAGCTGTGTGTCTGTGATCTCCTTAGTGATAGATTCCAAGTCTTTATTCATTCATGTATTTTCAGATCCAAACAGTGTCAGGCACCTAGCAGTTGTAAGTGTTTGATGATGATGATGGTGGTGGTGGTGGTGGCAGCCAACGTTTATCACTAAGCATTTGGGATGTGGTATCTAATGCAATCTTCACAACAGTTGTGTGGAGGCATTATTTTTTTAACATCCATATATAAAGTGCAGGGTTTAAGCTCCTTGTTCAAGGTCTCACAACTCATAAGTGTTAGAGCTGGGGATCGGATATCTCTAATAATGAAAATGGTACAAAAGCGCAAATATTTGAATGAACTATTGAATAATGAAAGCAGTGTTCCCATTTATATAGATGGCCCCCAAAACTGTGTGTTTGACATTAGACTAGGGCAGGGTTTCTTAACCCATTGACATTTGGGGCTGGATAATACTTTGTTGTGGGGGCTATCCTTTGCACTGGAGGATGCTTAGCAACATCCCTAACTTCTACCCATTAGATGCCAGTGGGACCCCCCCCAAGTTGTAACAACCAGAATTGTCTCCAGAGGGCAAAACTGTTACCAGTTTAGAAGTGCTGGCCTTAGAAGCCCACCTTAGGCTTCTACTTGAGAAGGACCAATTCCTACTATGATCATCTGGGAATATTATGACAGCATCACCTTCAAGATCCATTCATTGGAAGATCTACCTTAGGTACATTTACTGTCCTCTGTGATGGCACCACTGTCTTCACGCTCTAGGGGTTAGGGAATGGGGTTGGGAACAGTTTTTTTATTTTTGTTTTTTTTTCTATTTTTTTTTCCTTCTGTTATAGAAGATGAGAGAAGGCAAAAACATTATCCCAGGAAAATGACAAGAATCTGTCCCCCCAAAATTACTTTCTAATCCTGGGAGAGGAAAAGGGTGATATTGAGGAATAAGGCCATGGACGAAGCATATTATACTGGTGGCAAGAGTGTAATCCGTTGGTTGCAGCAATACTAGGCTGAGTCTTGAGAACGCAAGCCTGTGTCCTAGGTCCAATGGGAGGTGGAAAGAGGATCCAGTGGATGGTTACATACCCCATTCCTCCGTTTCTTCAGAATCTCCATTTATTGAGGACCCAAAGTCTGTGATTAAGTCATAAAATAGAAAGGGTATGTTGGACAGGAGGGTGTGTTTTTTTTTTAAAGATTTTAAATTTATTTATTTGAGAGAGAGAGAGCAAGAGAGGAGAGAACACGCATGGGTGGGCGGGGCGGGGGTGGAGGGGCGGCAAAGGGAGAAGCAGGCTCCCTGCTGAGCAGGGAGCCCAGTGCAGTGCGAGACTCCATCCCAGGACTCTGGGATCATGACCTGAGCGAAGGCAGACACTTAACCTACTGAGCCACCCAGGCACCCCCAGGAGGGAGTGTTTTAATTTAAAAAATAGGAAAAACCAGTGTAGATTTTTGGAGAGAAAAGTCAGCTTTTGCATTTGAAAATCACTGATAAAGATTCCCATATTCATTCTGCCCTAAAATACAGGCTCTGCACTCCAATGTTCACACTTTGAGAACCTTACGTGGCTGTACTGTCATTTAGTTCTACTCGTTAGCATTCTGGCACAGATACCGTAGACTACTTAAAAGGGGTATTCAAGAGCCTCTCTGACAATGAAAATTCCTAAGTACGGCGGAAGATGTTTCAGAGAGTATAGTCTGGTTTAAAGTTATTTAGGTAAGCCCCCTAGAGACTGTTCGAGTGTAATGAGGCTAACTCTCTCTATATTTAATTCATTAAAAAGTAATATTAATACATGAGAAAATGGCATTTTATGGAATTCATATGCTTTCACACTGGGCAGACTTGTTGTTGTTTTTAATCCTAGGTTAATTTTAAAAATCCGTCCATTCGTGTAGATAATCCTGGTTTAAGAAAATCCAGATTTACGAAATAAACCGGTTCATGAGTTCTAACTACTATAAATATATTCTTAACCTTGTTAAAAAAAAAAAAAAGCTGATTAAATAATACTTCCAACTCCCTTAGGGCCATGCAGATCGCCAGTGATTTGACTGAGAGGCAGTGAGGGTGGGAAGGGAGGAAAAAACAAAACTAAGGTGGTCAGGATTTAACCCAATTGAGCATTACTTAATCATTTACTTACTGGAGCAGATCTTTTACTGGCCCTTAGGATTTACAAAGTTGTGTTTGCTTTCAAGAATTGCATATTCTGGAGTTAAATTAAAGCATGTCCACTAAAAAGACCACTGTACTTTTGATAAAAGTCCTGTTATAAAACAGCATATCCCAAACTTTTTGGTCTCAAGACTTCTTAAAGCTTATTGAAGTTTCCAAATAGCTTTCATTCATGCAGTTTATATCTATCAATGTTTACTGTATTAGAAACTACATAGAAAATTTTAGTATGTTTATGTATTTATCCATTTAAAAACAGCAAACACATTACCTGCTAACATAAATAAACTTTTTGGAAAATGTATTTCTCAAAACAAAAAATATTAGTGAGAAGGTTAGTGTTCTCTGACATTTTTACAAATCTCTTTAATATCTTACTTGACTGGTAAGACATATGGATTCTTGTCCCTCTTCACTATTCAATCTGTTCTGATATGTTTCAGTTGAAGAATAAAAAGAATCCAGCTCCACAAATATGTATGTCACTATAATACGTATTTTAATTGTGGATATTATTCTTTGATAGTGCACCGGAACTCAAAAACTACCTTGATTCTTTTTAAGACTAGCGTTTTTACCCACCATTGCTTTTCACTCATCAGTGCAAATGTCAACATGGTGAAAAAGGCAAATAATGTTTTAATATTATTATGAAAGTAGATTTGACCTCCCAGACCCAAAGAAAGGATCTCAGGGACACCTAGAAGTCTGAAGTCTGTACTTTGAGAATTGCTATTATGGAAGACCACTTTCTTTTTTTTTTTTAAGGTTTTATTTATTTATTTGACAGAGAGAGACCCACAGCGAGAGAGGGAACACAAGCAGGGGGAGTGGGAGAGGGAGAAGCAGGCTTCCCGCGGAGCAGAGAGCCCGATGTGGGGCTCGATCCCAGGACCATGGGATCATGACCTGAGCCGAAGTCAGACGCTTAACAACTGAGCCACCCAGGCGGCCCTGGAAGACCACTTTTAATTGCTGCAAAAAGTCCACAGCGTATTGTTCAGTAATAAAGTGACAGAAGTGTTCATTCTTTAATAAAAATATTTATAGTCCATAGAAAAACTTGAAGGTATATATCACACTGTTAAACCACGATAATATCTCAGGATAGAAGAATTATGGGTAATTCGTTTTCTTCTTGTTTATTTCATAGAATCTCCTATAGAAAATATTTTGTAAGGGAACAAATTTATTTAGTCAGTCTTTAACATATTAGAAATCAAGTGTTTTGAAAATTTAAGCAAACTACAAAACCTCCTATAGTCCCATTACCCTAATAATACTGTTTTTTTAAATTTTATTGTGGTATAAGAACACTTATCATAGATCAACCCTCTCAAATTTTTAAGTGCACAATACAGCATTGTTTACTATAGACACAATATTGTACAACAGATCTCTAGAGCTTATTTGTTTTTACTTGTTCATTTTAGTTTTTATTCATTTGTATTTATATTTTAAAGAGTGTTTTTCATAGAGTAGTAGAAAATTCATTTTTCCACTTATTACTGTATATGGCCAAGAAGCTTTCATTATAATTACATATAAAATATTAGCATTCTAATTACTGGTACAAAGTTTTGGCTCATATGGAGATGAACTGGCTAATCTCAATGGTAGCCAATGATATTAGTTAATGTAATTTCTTTCTAAAAGGAAGTAATGGTGATTTTTCATTAACTAGGTCTAAAGAAATATAATTGTTACATTAATACTCTAATAATTTTTAGATCCTAAATTATGCTAATTTGATTTTAATGATTTAGCAAGCTTCCGTTTGTTCTTAAAGATTTAAAAATAGCCAAAGATACTTTAATTTAGGCAGTTTTGTTTAATGTTATTGTTGCTATAACTATACTCTTTTAACTTTCAATCGTTCTCAACCTGGTTTATTCCACACACAACTTAGAGTTAATATGGAAAAATAACTATTTTTAAATTCTAGTGTTGCATTATGTCTACCTAGGAGAGATTTCTGCTGGTTGGCCTTCAGCTACAACCATTTGCTAAGCCATATAATTTTCATTTCTTAGCATCACTTGTATGATCAGCTCTAGATGAGGGCACTTTAACACAGGTAGACTCTGCAGGGTCACTCCCAGGTGGCTTCCAGTCAGAAGTGATAAGTAAGAAATAATTGAATGGCAGCACCTTTCCTTTGTTCAGCTTTAGTTCTTTTGGAGAAATTTTACTCTGTCTATCACAAGGTAAATCCCCCAGACATCCTGTCTACTCTGATTATGTACTTCAGTTCTTAACAATATCTATGTCAAGCTTGTTACCTCCATTGAAACAGATGATTTATGAAAGCTGATAGGTATTGTTTGAAATAATATGAACATAGGATGCTTTGTTTAGTTATTTCCTGTCTGCTCCAAGATAGCCTTCACTCACATGCCACATGAAATATTAGATGAATATTAAAACATAACATACACACGGGAGAGTCATCCTAGCTTTAATAATTGATTCAGAGGGATCCTGAGTCAGAGGCATTTTTGGCATCTAAACTCAGACTATTCCAGGTTGGACAGCTTAGTGTGACAGCTACATTAATAGTTTGCTGTTTTAATAGTTGTGCAAACAATTATTAGAATATTGGCTTTTTAAATTGAGTGGGCACTGGAGATACTCTACTTGGGATTAAACCTGGCTCCTCCACTTCTAATAGTATCATTTGGGAAAGTTAGTTAGCCATTTTCAGTCAATATCTTTATCTGTAAAACAGAAATAACAGAGTTTCTATGAGGATTGAATGAGCTAATACATATAAAGTAAGACAGGCAGGAATTTTTAACATATATGGACTATTATTCACAGTACTATAATTCTTTATATCGGTAAGCACACAATAACGTCAAGCAACACCCCCAAATTTGTGTGTGAAGCATCCTACACTCAAATGCCATATTAGAGTACTCACAGTTTGGGAGTCAAATTTTGCATACTCTAGCTTCATTAAGATTTGTTTCAAGTGTAAGACAACATGATCCTGTGTAGACTTAAAACTAAGGGAATGGAAATGGTAGAATCAGAGAACAAGAAAGAGATACTGGTATATGTGTAACTTTCCAAATTAGAAGAATCAGTGGGGCAGCTGACGAATAGAATGAAAATGCTGAATGCCAGAATAGTGATTAGTGAACCTCAGGCAGTCTTCCCAAAATACAAAGCAACAAGACAGCAGGTTGAAAACAGGAGAGAAAATTGGGGCACAGAAAATCAATCCAAGAGGTCAAACATTTATTGACTAGGAGTTCTAGAAGGGAATAGAGAAAGTAGATAAGAAAATATTCAAAGAAATTACCAAAGAAATGACAGAACGTAATTCTCTAAGTTGAAGATAGACTTGTGTTTTGAGATTAAATGGCTTGGCAGATTTCCAGCACAATGAAAGAAAAATAACATATAGCAAGGTGCATCTTAATGAAATTTCAGAATTCCTTGGATAAAGAAAAATTTCTATTTTTCTTAGAAGCAACCTAAGAAAGAGCATTATGTTAGCAGGCTCATGACAGTTTTGGGATTTCATATTAAAATAACAATGAAGAAATTCTTATCCAAGAGAATAATATTCAGTGTTGGTAAATATGGGAAATAGGTATTCTCATGCATGTACATTAGGTGAAATTATACCAATTTCATGCAGTCATTTTGGAAGATAGTTTGGCAGCATATATTAAGCATCTGCCTTCAGCTCAGGTCCTGATACCAGGGTTTTGGGATTGAGCCCCACATTGGGCTTCCCATTTCTGCGGGGCAGAAAGTGTCTCCTTCTCCTTCTCCCTCTGTCCCTCCCCCCGCTTATGCTCATGTGTTCTCTCTCTCTCAAATAAATAAATAAAATATTTAAAATAATAAAATAATAAAATACACATTCCATTTGATCTAACAGTTCTGAGTATCTGTAATAAGACAGTATGTATGTATTCCTATGTATAGAAAGGGTGTGTACTAGGGTGTACATTGTGCAAAGGGTAGGCCTGGGCAAAGACTGAGCAAAGAACACCATCTCATCATTATGTCATCATCTTCTTTACCACTTGCATGACTTGAATAATTAATGTTAAGTACCCAAGAATTCAAAAGGAGAGGGGCTTCTGAAGTCTGTCAGAGGCTACATCACCCAAAAGGAGATCTATCTCCTAAGCCTGATCTATTTTTATAAGAAACAAACTCATGTGATCGACAGAGAAAGAGCTCCTTTTCCAAATTCAGGTGAATCAAGATAGTCAGTTTTGAGCCGAAATCAAGCTTAGAAAGTTTCAGCCCCAAAGGAAACCCTTTTGGAAAATTATGACAGAGTGAAATTGGATTATAATAGAAGTCTATCTACTCTATAATTTTATGGTTTCCAAACAGTGTATCATCTCACTTTGCATTGTTTACTTAATTAGATGTTTGAAATATGGAAAACAATATTTAGAAGAAAGCAGAAACATAGACTTAATGAGACCCAAACAGCATAAACAGAAAAGATGAATTCAGGTGTCTTTATATTTTAATCATACAAATAATAATTCTGGTGTGGAAAGTTAGCTGGCTCTCTTATTGCTTTCTATCACTCATACTCTTTATCACATACGTAGTATCAGTTTTTTCTCCTTGCAAGATGCATCAGGCTACATTCAATAACAGAAGATGAGACAAAAAAATATATTATTCTTAGATTTCTTCTCAGCAGGGCTGAAATTAGCTATGTAATAAACTCTACTTGTATAAAAGGATTTGGAGATGTGAGTCCCAAAATCAATATAAAAAATACCAAGCAAGTTCTCCTTTCCTTAAGTAACATACAGTAAAATTCTTGGAGGAGAAAAAGTTTATAACTGGGGGCTTAGGGGGAGAAATGTGGAATCGAGTGTAGAATAGTTTAATGGTCACGAAGTGACAAAAATTGCTTGTGGCATTGTGACACCATGACTGGGCAGCACACAGCATGAAGCCTGGCACATAATACCCAACAAATCCTGGTTGAGGGATTTAAATTATTAATTTATTTCACAAACTTCTATTGAGTGTCTCTGGGTGTCTGGCACCAAATGAGGCACTCACATGTGGGTCTTTGGGAGGGGAAAAGAACTAAGGGTGAGGGAGCTTGTCTTGCTGGGCCATTTACTGAGGGCAAATAACTATTTCAGGTGCAGAAGAAGGTAAAGTAAGGTGTGCTATAACTGGATGAGTTTCTGCTTTTGGACTTTTGAGTTGGTACGCTTGCACTATGGTTATCTTTAATTTAATGTAGGTAGGGAGGTGGAAAGAAATTGTATATTAATACAAATTTATTTTAGACTATAAAAGAACTTTAAATCCAAAATGTTCTGCTAACCAAACTGCTTTTTCTTCTTTCTTCTTGGCCTTCTATTTCAAAGAACGTTAAAATCTTACGTTTTTTTTTTCAATATTTTAGAAAACTATGCCATTCTATTATTACAGAGCATGAAAAGCTCATTTAAAAACTTTTGTGCTTTTTTATTTTTCATCCTGTTTTTTTAAAAGACAGAATAAAGAATGAAAATAATGGGTAAGAAACAAAGGCTTTCAAGGGCAAGATGTAGAGGTTTTAATTAAAGGATGATGAAAAAGTGACTAGTCCTCCAAATCTTTAATAAAGCTAGTTAATTCTTCACTAATGCTGTAGGAATTATGCTCTAGTGAGCTGGGGACATTTTATTCATAATCAGGCAACATTATGTCCTTTTAATTAACAGTTGTACTTCCATTTTTCGGCCACTGTTGAAAGAAAAGTGTTACCAAATAGTATCTTACATTGTTTCGTAATCATCCTCAGAAAGCCTGCATAGAGCACTGTTTGCGAAGAATTGCATGGGTCAAACCAGGGCACCATCTCTCTAGGAGTTCGCCACCCAAAATAAAATGGGCAGGTTAAGAGGACACCAAAAAATTCAAGGAATTAAAAGTATACATTATTTTTAGCAACCCACTGAATGGGAGAAAATATCTGTAAATCATACATAAGGGATTAATATCCAGAATATACAAAGAACTCCTACAACTTAACAACAACAACAAAAACTACACAACCAACTTCAAATATGGGCGAAGGGTGTGAAGAGACATTTCTCCAAAAAAGATATACAGGGGCTCCTGGGTGGCACAGCTGGTTAGGCATCCTACTCTTGGTTTCAGCTCAGGTCATGATCTCGGGGTTGTGGGATCAAGCCCCACATTGTGCTCCATGCTCAGTGCAGAGTCTGCCTGGGATTCCGTCTCTCTCTCTCTCTGTCCCTGTCCTTCTGCCCTTACCACTGCATTGTACTCTCTCTCTCAAATAAATAAATAAATAAATAAATAAATAAATAAATAAATCTTTAAAAAGAAAAAGATGTACAACTGGCCAACAGGTATATGAAAGATGCCCAGTATCACTATTCATGAGAGAAATGCAAATCAAAACCAAATGAGCGACCTCCTCACACCCCTTAGGATGGCTACTATCCAAAAAACAGAAAATGGCAAGTATTGGTGAGGATGGGGGGAAATGGGAACACTTGTTCACTGCTGGTAGGAATATAAAATGATGCAGCTGCTATGGAAAACAGCATGGCAGATGCTCAAAAAAAGTAAAAATAGATTTACCATATGATCCAGCAATTCTACTTCTGGGTATGTATCCAAAAGAATTAAAAGCAAGGTCTCAAAGAGATATTTGTACACTCCTGTTCACAGCAGCATTATTCACAATAGCCAAAAGGTGGAAGCAACCCAGTTGTCTATTGATGGGTGAATGAGTAAACAAAACGTGGTCTGTACATACAGTGCAATATTATTCAGCCTTAAGAATGACACATGCTACAACATGGATGAACCTTGAGGACATTATGCTCAGTGAAATATGCCAGTCACAAAAAAAACAAATACTACATGATTCCACTTGTATGAGGTACCTAGAGTAAGCAACTTCATAGAAACAGAAGGTGGAATGGTGGTTTCCAGGGGCTGAAGGTGGGAGAAATGGGGAGTTGTTCTTTAATAGCTACAAAGTTTTAGTTTTGCAAAATGAGAAGAGTTTTGGAGATGGAGGATGGTGATGGCTGCACAACAATGTGAACGACAATTTAATGCCACTAAACTGTACATTTAGAAATGGTTAAGATGGTAGATTTTATGTGTATTTTACCACAATTAAAAAATTTTAAATATATGTACATTGACATTAAGTGTGAAGAGATAGTTGATGAAATGACGGCTTTAAGAACAAAGTCAAATCTTTCCTTCTTTCTTTTCTAATATGTATCAGACACCTTCTGAGTGTCCTGTATTACTCTTGACACCAGGGATACTGGGTTAAAAACAAAGTTATAGTTCAGAACTCATGTTGCTGAATAACTCAGGAGAGTGGGACCAGGTAATAAACATATCAACTAAAGCATATGTAATTGAATTTCAGGTGGTAATGTTATGAAAAAAATAATAAATCAGGGTAAAGACTGAGGAATGGAAGCACGGTTTTAAGCAGGGTGGTCAGCTATAAGACCTTTCTGAAGAGATGACCTTAACACAGAAACCTGAATAAGAAGAATGATACATCTATGTAGATACCTAGGGGAAGAGTATTCCAGGTAGAGGAACAAGCAGGTGCAAAGGCTGTGAAACTAGAATGGGCTTGGTGTCCTTGAGGACAGCAAGGAATCTAGGAAGCTGGAGCAGAGTGAGTTGAGCAAGGGGGAAAGTGGCCATATTTCATGGTTATGACAGGACTCAGACTGGTTAGGATGTGAGGGAAGCAAATGTGTCAAGAATGAATCCAAAGACCTGACCTCAACACCTCACCTAGGTGAATGGTGGAATCTTCTGTCCGCCAAGATGAGGACCCAAAGTGAAAACATGTCAAGGGTGGGGAACAAGAGGCTGGAGCCTGATTATTCAATAAGAGCACTAGGCAAAGATGCTTGTCAATGAAAGCTGCTAGGGAATGTGGGCAATTGGCAGCTGAGGAGTTTGAAGTATTTCTGTGAAGGCTGTGGGATAAGAACTTAAGCCTGATCACAGTTGGGTTTGTCATTATCAAGACAATGAGTTAGAAAGAAGGCTTGTGGTTACCTAAGGGGTCTGAAGGCTGGGACAATGTAGGGAAGGCAGCTGAGTGTCTCAGATAGTTTCTAGAGATTTGTACTGTGGCTGTAGCCTTGGAGGATGGAAAGGAAGAGACAGATTCCATAGGGACTGTGAAGAAAGAAAGGGGGCAAAATACTTGGTTAGAACGTCTGCATTAAGAATGGTAATGGGTTAAAAAAAAGTTAAGGGTAATATCTTTTGACTCACTGTGTTCGTGGTGTACCATGCCACTTGCCTTGCACACCTGCATCCCTTGTCAAGCTGAATCTGGTGATTAATTGGCGACATGTTCTGTGCTGATGACCCTCAAACCAGTGGCATTGCTTGATGACTGGTGTTCCATGGCTGGATTTACCTCCTCTGGAGCCAGAGTGATACCTCAAAGATGGGGTGGTTCTGTTATTGTCTTGCGTGGGGGGGACCTCAGAGGTCACCTGGAGGGTGGAGGGTATCTGAGAAGGGGGTGCAGAAGGGACAGGGCTCCTGGTCACTTCTATCAGAGTAGCTCTGCATTCATCCAAAGATACTGCTTCCTTGAAAGATACTGCTTGAAAATAGTTCAGCTGCTAAGAAGGGGGTTAAAAAGTCCCCAGTCCTGTTCACAATCCTTGTCTGTCAGATGGGAACACAGAATGTGAAAATAAGTGATTTGCCTTCTTCAAATATTCTCTTTATTCTCATCCTGCTTGCTCTTGTTCTTCTCTCTTCCTCTGTTACAGCTGCTGTGGATTCTCAAAGGAATCTTATCCTTGTAATCTTACCACCAGCCTCTGTGGAGATTGGAGCAGATTTTATCAGCTATCATTTGAAATATAAGAACCCAGCATTCCTTAGAACTAGACCCCATTCCTGAGAACCACATCCAGGGTGGGCCAAGGAACTTGGTCTTGTAATATGTTCCTCACATGATTCTGATGCAGGGAGTCCTGAGGCCACATTTTGAGAATAACCAAGTCCATTTTTTTTTTTGTGAAGGAATAACCCTAGCAGTGGCTGAGTCAGGGATTACTGAACTTTGTGGATGAAAGATGGAGATCAAAATGACTCACCTAAGGATACCCTGTTGCTATGTTCTTTCTGCAAACCATTGCTTCCCAAATTCAGGTCTACAGAAAAGTGACTTTCCATATTGCCTTTTTTTTTCTGTGATCCTCAGTGAAAGGAGAAAAATGGGATAGCATTGTTTTATCAAGAATCTCCATTTATTGAGATACTGTCCTTCTAAAAGTCCTTAGTATTAAAATATCTCTTCTTAAAAAATTGTTTTAATGTTTAAATAAAACATCCCCTCTTTTATGACATGATGGTAATTGTATGTAGTTTATATATATATATATATATATATATATATATATATATATATAGCACAAAATCCACAAATCTGGATACCTGTGCACTAAAGCCCAATGTGCCTGCCTAAGCAGAAAGCATGAGACAAACAGTGGAACTGGGCCCTTTAGGCACCCCCGTCCAGATGCCTAGCAGGCTCCATGGAGCACTAATTGGAAACCACTGATGTGGTGGAAAGTGTTCCAGACACAGAGTTGTGAGGCTTACATTCTAATCTACCTCCATCATTAATTAGCTATGTGACTTTAGCAAATCATTTCATTTCTCTGGGCCTGTATCATCATCAAGGATTCTATATGCTTAAGGATAAATTTCTATTTTGAAATAAGGGAATTATTAAAAAGGATTAAGGGTTATTTTCCTTCATTTCCTTTATTATGAGTAATTCATCAACTCTACCATATTTGTATGAAAATACTAATACAATTTTTTATTAAGCTTTGTACACAAAAACTCATTAAGCCAACACTGGCTTACCCAGAGTGATATTTAATTCAAAGCAATTGCTATTCCCTAGTAATCTAGATCTCTGTGGTTTAGTAGTGAAAATATTGAATTATCTGAATCTAGTTAATGCAAGACTCATTTTCTCCAATTTCCCTATTTCTAAATAGAGTTTTTCCTCATTCAGGAACTAGATGTGACTGAGAGGTCTATGTCTTTGAGCATCAATCTCTGTCTTATCAGGTGGACCCATTTGACATCCACAATTGCGCTACAATCCTCTGGTCCACAAACCTTCAGATACTTAGGATCTGATACTATTCATGATTCTATACAAATCAGTCTCTGTGCACTCATGAATACTTCAATGCCACATCAGCTAAAACTCAGATTTTCATTTGGGGCAACTCTCCTGCCTTTGCAGCATTTATGTTTTTCTCATAGTCAACAAGCATGTCGTGAGCCTGCACCATCTGCCAAACAGTGGGCAAGGCCTTGAGGACACAGTCCCGGACTCGGGGAGCTCGTAACCTGGTAGAGGAGTTAGGCTAACAAATGAATCATTATAATGTGGTATAAATGCGGTGGTGGAAAGTTTATATTTTCAGTCTTCATACTCAAACTTCTATTCATGTTTGCTCCAAGCAATATTTTCTTTTTTTTTCTTTAAGATTTTATTTATTTATTTGAGAGAGAGAGCACACACACGAGCAGAGGGAGGGGCAGAGGGAGAGAGAGAAGCAGACTCGCTGCAGAGTGGGGAGCCTGATGCGGGGCTCAATCCCAGGATCACAGCCTGAGCCGAAGGCAGACGTTTAACTGGCTGAGCCACCCACGTGCCCCCCAGGCAGTGGTTTTTTAGGGAAAAGTATCTTTTGGTGCAGGCTGGACCTTCAGGTCACAGGTGTACTTAGCCACCCCCCACCCTTGATAACCGACCGAGGCTGCTCAGGGAAGCCCTGTTCTCTGTCCTTCCTTTTCAGGAGGGGCACATAAGAGTGCCTTGTAGGCGTCCGGGACAAAGCGCTGCTTTGGCACCAGAGCACTGAACTTGTGTGCAAGCTGTATGGGCCTTAGGGAAAGTTTACAGCCCTCTGTGTGTGGGTGAGGGTAGTTGCAGGTCTCCTGGGGAAGAGAAGTCGGGCACCGCTCCTGGGGCAAGCGGAGCACCGGCTCCGGATCAGTTGTTAAACTAACTGCGATGAGCCTCTGGCAGCAGTGTTGGGACAATCCTGACCGCTTCTCTCTACAAAACCTGTACGATCCCGCACAGCGTGCATCATTCACCGGGCTGTACCCGAATGCGTCTTCTAAGGGTGGAAATCTCATTGCTCTAAAATCGATGCTAAATGTTTTATTATTCAGTTGGTCATCAGTAAAACACTAGAGTTTATCGATTAGTGTCTTTCAAAATGTACCTATAAAATATGGAATTTAATTGTTCTCTTACAGAAAAAGCCTGTTTCCAGACAGTGTACCTGTACCAGTCACTGTACCTCCTCCTAATAAAGGTCTAGGCAAAACTCAAGTTACATTTGCTTTTCCACGCAGTTCCAAAGGAAAGAGTGGGCCAGAGCATGCACTTCTGGGGTTTGTTTGGAAAACAGTGAATTGTTCTCATGTATCCCTATGTTGAGGAAATCTGTCTCTGGCAAAATGTGCATACATTACCAAATTCCTAGAATTTTTTACACAAGAGCTTCCTTCCCTCCTTCCCATTCTAATCAGTGAGCTATTGTTCCTATAGCTGGGGGGTCAATGGGGAGCAACAGAGTGAATGAGTAAGCTCTTCTGAAGGAGACCCACCTTCTCTCCACATCTGCCAGCCTGGGTAATTTCAGAGAGCCAAATTAACTGAATAGTTATGTTTTTCTACAACGAGATATTTGACATCACATTCTGTTTTTAAAAACGGCATCTGGGGGTGCCTGGGTGGTTCAGTCATTAAGCGTCTGCCTTAGGCTCAGGTCATGATCCCGGGGTCCTGGGATCGAGCCCCACATTGGGCTCCCTGCTCTGCGGGGAGCCTGCTTCTCCCTCTCCCACTCCCCCTGCTTGTGTTCCCTCTCTCACTGTCTGTCTCTCTCTCTGTCAAATAAATAAATAAAATCTTTAAAAATAAATAAATAAAAACAAAAGTGGCATTGATAGGTATAATTATAGCCTTATAGCCAATCCCCATACACACTATATCCCTCCGTGTTTCCTACATCATCCACCAAGCATGGCAAGGTGCTTGGCTCCTGTTCTCTTGTGAACAAGGACCTGAGAGTTTTTGGACTCAAGGCGGGATGTGAGTCCTAACTCCACTCTGTATTAGCCCTATGGCCTTGGACAACTTACTCCTCTAGCCTCACTTCCTTCACCTGTTAAAATGAAGATAGTCAAACCTATTACAGAGTTGTAGAAATTAAATAAGGTAACCAGTAAGTTGCTTTTCCCTCTCTTTCTCTTACCAGATATGATTATAAGTGAGAGAAAGGGAATGGCTGCATTCTTTCTAAGTTGTGGTTAGTAGGTGCAACCTTTATATTTCAACTCCCTGAATTAATATGACTTTTTTTTTTTTTTTGAGTAGGAAAGATCTCCCGTTGAACTTAGAAATGATGGGAAAACACTCTGCAGATAATAAAGAGGAAAAAATGTAGGTTTCTGTGTTGGAGAAAGTCATTTAATTTTGACTAAAGTTCAGATACTATGCTAATATCTTATAACGTGTCTGTGAAAAGAAATGTGGTAGTTTGGAATTCTTACACTAGATCTTTAAAGCTGAATTTCTAAAGGATGGGTATATGCAGTTAGACACGGTCGGAGATTATCTTTGGGAAAGCATGAAGCTCTGCCATGTTACATGGTTGTGCCCTTCACCTTTACATGTGGTCCCTTGTCACTGTTCATCTTCCAAGGTGTTTGCCGCAGCAGTTGGCCGTTTGGGGCTCCTCTGTGGTGAAGCTCGCAACTCTGCTTTTGTCCGCTCGGTGTTTTTCTTTTTTTATCTGGTACAGAAATGCCACACTGAAAAGTTTTCAGCAGCTTAAAATATTTATTAGCTGTCTTAGTTTAGTAAATTTTTGTTTAGTTTGGTTCTTTCCTGTTTTGTTTTTTATCCTGATGTCTAAAGAAGAAGAGGGTTCATGATAGGATCGCCTTTAAAGAGTGCCAGTTGGTGCCTGGGGTGAGCCTACTGCCATGATGCGGGGATCCTGGCATGGAGCCCGCCCTGGCATCATCCTGCCTGCAGAGCATCCTGCTTTCTCTCGCTTCCTTGACCTACAAAGCCCTGTGAAAAGAAAAATGATGTCTTATCATTTTTAGACCCCACCCAGCTAGTTTCTTGCATAGTTTCTTACACCTAGGAGATTAAGTCAGTATTTGTTAGTAATTATTTTAGTCGGTGCCCGCTGCTATCCATCACACAAATACCAGAACGTCGACAGGCTTATAAACAATGGAAATGTCTTTCTCACAGTTCTGGAGGCTGGGCAGCCCAAGATCAAGGCACTCACAGATTCTGTGTGTAATGAGGGCCCATTTTCTGTTGTCTTGTCACTCTAATCTCACATGGCAGAGGCACAACGGATCTTTCTTTGATAGGGCACCAACCTCATTCATGAGGGCTTTGCCTTTCATGACCTAGTCACCTCGCAGAGGCCCCACCTCTTAATACCAACGCATTGGGCGTTAGGTTCAACTTAACACATTTTGGAGGGGCACAAACATTCAGACCACAGTAGTGGTATTAGAGAACTTTAAAGAATTTACATAAAATGTCATTATGAAATTCTGGTGATGGGTATTAAAGAGGGCATGTATTGAATGGAGCACTGGGTGTTATATGCAAACAATGAATCATAGACTACTACATCAAAAATTAATGATGTAATGTAGGGTGATTAACATAACATAATAAAAGAAAACTGCCTTTTACTTTAGGTAATTCACTGGTAAGATAATTGGAACATCAAGATCCTGTGTGTGTGCAGGGTGACCATTTTACGTAAGGGAATATAAAGAATAACCAGGGACAATACCAGTGAAGAACCTTCCAGCAAAGGTTGATGGGGAAGTGGCTCTAGAACTTGCTTCTGACCTGCTATCGGATAATTAGTAAGAGGATGGGTATTGTCCAGGGTCATTGGGATGAAATCAGATCGCTAAGCCAGGGGAGAAGTCTGTCAGTAGGTGCGGTCACATTTCTAAACTAGAGTTCACTTATTTGTTCAATTATTCGGTGAACTTTTTAAAAAGCATCTACTATGGGCTAAGTGCTCTACAGGGTTCTGAGAACACGAAGACAAATGAGGTCCCTGCTCATTTGGGAAGCTCATAGCCCAGTGGGGAGGCAGACACATGAGCAGGCGCTCAAA
This sequence comes from Halichoerus grypus, assembly GCF_964656455.1. Taxonomy (NCBI): domain Eukaryota; kingdom Metazoa; phylum Chordata; class Mammalia; order Carnivora; family Phocidae; genus Halichoerus; species Halichoerus grypus. The sequence continues at coordinate 53,528,624 of NC_135715.1, read as the reverse complement.
AAGGCAGTGTAAATTTCAGGGATGGTGATGGTATGCGTATCACTGGGGGCCTAGGAGGAACACTGAATCCACTGGAAGTCTGGATCCATTCCTCTCATCTAAGTCAAGGGCATGGAGAGAAAAGGCGGCTTGTATAGAAGACAAGGGTGTTGGGTATGAGTCTGGGACTGCCAAGTAGGGGGTTAAGGCACAAGCCCGATCATATGGGATAAAGGATTTCTTGGACTTCCTTGACTTGGTTCTGCTTCCTCTTGCTGACTGACTACCTTCTCTCTCCCTAAGGCCTGCTCTGAGGATCTGCTTTGTGGTCTGGGGTCTCCTGTTCTTTGCTTTCCCCGGCCCAGTTTGTCTGGATGCCAGCCAAGTGCCCAATAAAGGTTTTCTGCTAGGTGCTGTGGGGAAACGGAGATGAATTTATGACAGTCTCAGAGCTAGTTAGAGGGAGACCCTGGAGAATACATGGAAAGGCATTTCAGGTGCTGGGAACAGCTGGAGCTGAGGCAAGTACAGAGGCAGGAAATGGGAAGAAATGGTCAAAGTGTTGGCTAATTAGGCTGTGGAGATAGGTTGAAATTTTGTTCTTAGGCCAGAGACTCTGTTCCTTATTAGTAGGCACATAAATTTTTTTAAATTGGCATATGATTAATGCAGTGCTGTAGGCTAATGGGTCAGAGGTGGGTATATAGGGTAGATGGTTAGATTGGGAGAAACACATGTGTTAAGTAATGTTATTGAATTTAACTTATTCTGTTACACTTGTCTTGGTATGAATTAATATGCATCTCAGTTGCTCTGACAATACCTTTTGGGGAAATTTTAGCACAGAGGCTCCTAACTAAAAGGACTCATATGATTATGTGCATATGTAGAACTAGTACCCAGGCTTTTTGTGTTCTCCACCCATGTTCTCTTTAGGCCCCCCAGTCATTTTTATTCAGTGAAAAGGAAATATGATTTATCAAGGATTCTTGACTTCAGTAAGGGAGAGTTTTGTTGTATACTGCCTAGAATCACTAATGTCAGTCTTAAATTTAATAAAAAGGATAAATGAATGGAGATTTCACTTGATTATGTTTTCTGTAATTTACTTTAAAATTCTTCAGTGTAGACACTGTAGGGTATGTGTGCTGCATCTGAATTAATCTGCATCTCAAAGATGGCAAACTAATATCTGCAACACCTAATTGAGAATATTTAGTTCAGGGTGTTTAGCTAGTATTTGAAAGATTCATGAGATGGTTATAATAAATGCTTCAGTGATCTTTGTTTCTGATCAACAAGGGAGATTTAGAATTATTATTTCCCACAATGGTAGAAATGAATGGAGTTCAAGATTTGTGGATTTCATACCATTGCATGAGCAAGATCTCATTAACCAAGTGTGGAGAACCCACTTTTGAAGATGACCATAGGTTTATAGTTCTGGACCATCCTGTATGCAAGACTGTCCTAAACTAACTAAAAGAGATAGCAAAATGTTGCATTAGAAGATCATATCTGTCTGCACTGAACTTTTCATCCAAAATGCTGATGGAACGCTGAAAATAGCAGAGAGGAACTTCTCATGGAGCTATTGGCATAACTGTTTTCACTCCTGCTCACTAATATGTGCAGAACGTGTGTTGGGGTGTGTGGCACAGTTGGGCACCAAGCTTGTGGGAGAGGAGACCTCTGAGTCTCACCTACCAGAGGGAACCTCATATGGAGGAATGATCAGGTTGACTTACATCAGTTCTCACAACGCATTTCCTGAGGACCAACTGAATGAAGGGAGGGGAAAGGCATTTAAGGAAAAGGAAAACGTATTCATAGGATTGATGAGTTCTTCTTGGTGAGGAATGCATTGTTTCCATTGGTTTTGTTTGGGGATGCTCTCTCTGATCATGCATGAGGCTTCCTGACTTGTCCCATAGGATTAGTTTTGCAGGGAAATAATGCTGCATTCATTGACCAGGAGGCACTCACTCCTAAACTTTTGGTCAAAAACACTGACTGGACTTTATTTCCAAAAATGGGTTTCACAGAACTGCATGTTTCACATGAAGCTTGTAGGGCATTTTCCTTAAATCACCAGGCCAAAAGCTTCATAAACCTATTTTTTACCATGAAATATGATTGTGAGATGCAGTGTAGTCTGTTTTATCTGAAGCACATTGTTTACTTTTGTGGTGTAATCTGAGCGCTCCATCACTGAATTAGCATAATGGGTTTAGCCTGCTTTCCTCTTAGGATATTGTTTAGAAGGAAAAATTAATATGGTTTGTTTCTGCTAATCACCAATTCCGTTTTGTATTTTTTGATATACTTTCTTTGATGTGAGGGAAAAAGTCTAAATCTCTTTTAGAAAAATCTCTTTTCTTCCTCTTTTAGAGGAAGAAAAATGTCAGTGAGTCTGTTTAGCATGTACACAATCTCAAGAATGTAAGCTGCACAAGATGGGGAAGCTAATATTCTATGTTTGGGGCTGCTTTGCTTGTTTGAGGAATTTAATTATAACTCCAGTGGCTTTCTGGGCATGTAAAAAATTCTTACCCTAAGACTGTAGAACATTTTCAGCTATCCTGTTTGATTTACGGGGCCACTTAGAGACAAGTTAGATAAAACACCGGCTAGACTTTTCTAGAAGCAGGAGCTGAAGAACCAAAGTATTGCAGTTGCCTCATTGTTCCTTATGTTCTTGTGTGAAAGAATTTTGTTTTCCCCAGATGGCTTCAATGGTCAGTGCAGAGCAGGGAAACTTGATCCTTCTTCAGTAGTCAGGAGAGCAGAGCTGTCAAAATTTCTGGCTTCTGCCAGCTGGAGAGGAAAGGACTGAATTCACAAGCCAAGCTTCACTTCCCCCATCTGCTTACACATTTATAGCACCAAAGCCAAAACGCTTTAATGTGTACACCTCCCTTTATGCAACAGGAGTGTCCCTGAAAACCTGTGTCTAATTCATATTTTCATAGATCAATAGTAGATTTCCCACTGACTTAAATTATAATTTCAGAGACATTTTATCTGGAATTTGGATTGCTTTCCAGTTGGCAGTGGCTTTAACTTTCTGCCCTCCGGGCTTTCTGTCCAGAAATTAATGATATGTAAATGAACACAGGGGTTTGGAAACCTTTGGTAAATTCTATTATAAAGCAAGTAACCCTCCCTTACATTGTATACAACCGTTCATTTATGCCGCAAGCATCTATAGAGCACTTTTTCATCACTAGACACCTGGAGCAGAAAATAAGTAAGTCCCAGCACATGCCCTCCAGGGGCTCACAGTCTCCTGTGGAAGGTGGGAGCAGAGCTGTGGGTAATTAGCGCCATGAGGCCAGAGAGCCCTGTGCCCTGGGAGTGAAGAAGACAGGAATCTAACTCATCCTGGACATCCAGCAATAGCATCTAGGTTTGTCACGCAAGGAGGAGTGAGCCATGAGCAGAAGGGGTGGTGGGCATGTTAGGAGAGAGAGCAGAGCTTGTGAAGGCACAAGGATATGCAGCAAGAGGACATCTTGAAAGAATACACCGTTGCACAGAACTCAAATCCAAGGCCTGGGAAGCCATGTTCTTCCAGCATTTCGTATGACAATTGTAAATCTTTGTTGGAAGCTTCAGCTCTTTGTGGGAAGCACAGTGTACTGGTTGACACATGGCCTCAAGCCAGACAGCCTAGGATCACATCTTGGGACCCTTGAGGCAAGAAACTCTAGCCTCTCTGTGCATAACTTTCCTCATTTATGCCATGAGTATTATTATGTGGCACATAAGGTTGTGGTGAGAATTTAATCATCATTCAATAGGGTCCAGCATGTAGTAAATACTATATAAGTATCTGTTAAATAACAAAATGTGAGACTAGGAGGACCAGGGCTGTGGCTTGTTCATAAAAGATACTCAAATGGTGAATAAAAAAATCCCAGGAGTGTCCCCAATGAAAAGCTAAGCCTCCAAAGTTTAGAGATAGATGAAAAGACTTAGTTTAGCAGTTCTGACTCTCCTGTGAAAAAGAAATACCTAGAGAGCTTATTGAAATGCAGATTCTTGGCCCTGCCTCCCAAGAATCTAATTCATAGCTCTTGGCTGGGATTCAGAAATATGCATTTCTTAAAATTACCCATGATGATTTTTATGCAGCCTGTCCCAGAATCTTTTTGAGACATTTCCTGAGCCATTGCGCTTCTGGAGAACATGACCCACAGGGACTAAGAAGACCCTGTGTTCTGGTTTCAGCTCTCCCACTCCTGGTTGTGTGACTTTGGACAAGTAAATTAATGCTCTGAGCATCTATTTCTTTGGGAATAATATCATTGCACTGCTGTGAAGATGAAATAAGATGTGTGTCTGAAAGGCACCACTGTTAAGTCATCTTGTTACTGGAACCAGGGGCCCTTAACCCACAGCTGGGCAGATAGGAAACCTCCGTCCTGACGTCAAGGTTATTTTAGGATTGGGGAGGTGGGGTGTGTTGAAGCTGGACCTCTGGCTACTTTCCTCCATGGAAACCACGTGTCTCTTCTATGGCATCTTGATTCATTATCCAGCTAATAGTCTGGTGCTGAGCAGACATAGGTGAGGGGACTTACTATTTGATGAAGTAAACAGTCCCAGGTATTAGACAGCTATGGTTGTAAGAGAGTTCTACAAACTAAGCCAAAATGGGCCTGCTGGTAGATTTTGCCATATCATTTTAGACAACTGGGTTGTGGAAGGGTTAATCAGAACAGGCTGTTTGGATTGAGTGGGGCTAGAACCCAGAATTTGGGTAGGGAGAGCTCAAGGAGGGTTGATTGGCTAAGGGGGCTGCCATGTTCCCGCCTAGCTGTTTCAGTGAGTACTGACTCTCAGCTGATGTCTTTGGCTATAGCTACAAGTTTACATGCCACAATGAAAAGAAAAGAGGATTGAGAAAACAAAAGGATAGGAGAGACATTTTATCATTTACTAAGATAAAAATAAATTTGGTGCTAGATATAAATGTTTTCCTGAAATATAGTTGCTTCTGGTTTGGGAATTTAGCCGCTACCCATTGGGACTTACTATTATGAAACAAAATATTTAGTACTAAAAACAAACTCTCAATTGGATATTAGGATATGTAAAACTGATTTGAATCACATTTTTTCCTACTTTAATTTTAAAAGAATCCAACAAGAGAAAGAGCTGAAATCCAAAATTGCCTCTTTGTCTTCAGAGGTGAATATGACTTAAGCCACAAGGATAAAAGCTAATTATTACTGCTCCTCTCACTGCCTGTTATGAAATAGATGCACATACAAATGTCTGTATAAACGTGTCTGAATATAAACAAGTGTTGCATTTAATATATGAATTTTATAGTTAAAGATTTTGATGTTTTCTATGAAAGCATTTCATTGTTTATATAATAAGCTAATGGCAAATTGTAGTGTTGAGATCTTTATTTTTTTCTTTGAAAACTTGTTTTTCAAACTGTGATCAATAGCCAAGAAAGAACTTTTACTTGAAGGTAAAGGAGTATTGGTGATGCTTCTCCTTTTTTATTCATTGACATTCAAAGTACTCGTTAGTTTTGTGTTATTTTTCCTCTTTATGATAAGTTTCAAAAAGGAAGTGTAAATCACAGATGGAGATGTGGCCATAATGCTTGACCTGTCACTTAAAAAGCTCTCCAGAATTCCCTGGTGGAGTGGGTGGAGAGTGGCTTGTGTTTAGTTATAGACAGTTCACTGGGTTGCAAGGAGAGGTTCACGTTAAGAATACTGGAATAACACTTGCATTGTTTATTGCTACTAAAGCGTGTATCATTAGAGTCATCTTATCCAGTATTTATTAAAATGATAAATTGTCAGAGAAGAGGGATTGAGGGCGGAGGATGAATCTCAGAAAAACAGGAGTAGTCCTAACCTGTGACCATCTCTCCAATCTTATTTCTTGCTACTTCTCTCCTTGTTCTCTGTACACCAGCCCTTCCTTCTATGAGTTTTTTTTTTTTAATGTTTTGCATTTTTTTTTTCCCCTGGGCCATTTAACTGTGCTGTTCCTTCTGGCCCCTAACTCTCTTCATTTTTTTTCTGGCCCACTACTTAAAGTTCTTAAAGCCTCAGGACAAATGCTATTTCTTTCAGAAATCCTTTATGACCTTTCTCTCTACTCCCCATCTAGCAGGCTGTTCTTTCTTTATCTTAGCACTTAGCACAAAGTGAATCTTCCCAGCTGTACTACAGACTCCACGATGGCAGGGGATCCCTCCTGTTTGTCATTACTTCTCTGGCAACCAGCACAATGCTTGACACATCTTAGATGTACTTAACTAATACTTGTTAGAAAAATGAATAGATGGGTGGATGGTTAGATAGATGCATGGATGGGTGGATGGATGGATGGAAGAATATAGGCTCATAAAGAAGGACAGATGCTGGCCTCATGAATCAGGATTTTACCAATAACAATTTTAGTTAGGGAAATTGTACTTTTTAGGTTCTCAATAATAAATACAGGTTGATTGACTGATTTATCTGTCATGCAGAAATGCAAGTGATAGGCAGCAAGTAAAACATGAATATGAAAACATGAAAGCTTGGTAATATCTAAGTTGTTTTCTTGGCCAGAAATGGGGGAAAAACACATTGGTTTTGGAAGCTCTTTAAAAATGTATTCTAACATTTAATTTTTTTGTAAATGATTTTCTTTATCATATAGTATGTTAGACATCTCTAGAATAGTGCTGGCAAGTCTTTCCGTCAATTATATGCTCATTGGCAAAGTGTTTCAAAATATTTTGGTAAACTTTGGAGCTGTGTGCCATTTGGCAGCTCACATGACATTTCCATGTCAGTATGTTGCTTTTTTATTGCATTTTGTTCACTCATCACTTGTGCGCTTCTTGCCAGCTTTTGTTCTCAGGATGAAATAGGTTTGAATTTTGGGATAAAAATATGCGAAATGGTACAGGAACCTCATAGTGTTGTGTAATCAGAAGTGTATAGTACAGTCAGAAGGAAAGCAAGTTAGAAGTAGCTTCCTGGGCTCTACATAAATAAATAACACCTTATGTATATTATATATGCATACGTAAATATATACACACAGACACACACACACACACACACACACTACTAAGCTTTACACTAGGGTATTGGCATGATCACCTGTGGAAAGGGAATTTCAGGTGATGTCCTCTTGGATCTCTTAGAACGAACCTGGAAGATTATTAAAGTCTGAAGCAACAGCTGCTGTTGACAGTTTTTCCCCTACAAGGAGGTGAAATGATGCAGACCAATGGTCTAACATTTCCCAAAGCGCTATAAAAGAACAAATAAGAATCAGTAAAATGGCATATTGCTTTCTGCTTTATTTTGGGAATTTTAGAATTTCTTTGGCAAACTACTTATTTTTTTTCCCCAGGAGAACCCCTTGACCTAATTTAGATGTTGTAATGGAAAGGTCTTTCTCAGAGCAGAGCGTATGGTTCAGAAATAGTGTGTTGTTTTGTTTTGGGCTTTTCCTTTTAAATGCTAGAGAAGAAAATTCAGGTCAATCTGATACGTTTACACTGAAGTAAGCTGACATCTGGATTTCAATACTAATGGAGCAAAGAGTCAATATAAATATAACTGTACAAGCTCTGTCATGTGTACAATAATAATAAACTAAGCTCTTCTGAATGAAGCTGCTGTCTGAAAACATGTGAGCTTACCAACACGAAGAATGTTCCTAAAGCAAATCTCAATCAAAAGTAAAACTGTTTTACGTTTAAAGCAGCTTGTTGTGTCCAAGTCACATTAAGAGGCCTTCATGAAAGTGAAAATACATTTAGCAATGTGCTTTGAAAAACCCACCAAAAGTGAATAGAGACCCTGAAGCTTTATCTGTGATTAAATGCCTCAGCTAATATCCATATTTTCCCAAAACATACAACTTACTGAGCTGAGACTCCACGGGGCTCTTTAAGGAGCTAAATATGTAGAAGAATAGTACATCACACTGAAACTTCAGAGGAATTCAGGAATAAAAAAATCTGTCCTTAAACTTGTATGGCACCAGTTTAAAAGAAAATCACCACACGGACATTACTGAATTTCCTTCTGTGTTTTCCGAATCCCTGTAGTAACAGCAATAGTGGCATCCGCTCTGAGGCGGTACTTAGGGCTTTCTGTACACCGGGCCTTGTTTTCAGTGAGTTACCTACAGTAACCCATCTAATTCTCACAACAGCCCTATTAGTTGGGCCCTGGCCCAGTGCCTGGTTTGCAGATGAGCAAACTAAGCATAGAGTTTAAATAACCGGCTCAAGGTCATTCAGCCAATAAGTGAGTCGTAGAGGCGGCGTTTGGTTTATCCTCTGAAGACTGTGCTATTCTGCCTCTCACCTGTAGGCGAGTCTAATTCCGTTGCAGTAGTAGGATCCAAAGTGCAGGGAATGGCTGTCAGAGCTGCAGGAGCTGTTCCCAGGGGGACCTAGATTATGCTGAATAACAACAATGATAACTAATGTCTTAGAATGTTTTAGACTTTGCAAAGCACTTGCACCTGAACTTGTTCCTTTGTTCTTTACAATAAAATTATAAGGTGGTTATTCATTTGAAAAATTTATGGAATTACCTATTCTATGTCAGACACTTTTCTAGATTATGGAACATAGTAGTAAATGAGACAATGTCCTTGTTCTCATGGAACTTTACTTAAAAGGATTGCGTAGTAATTGTAATAGTAACAAGGACTGCTACATGTGAATGGGTCAGAAACAACAACGTAGGCTGGCAGGGCAGCAAAATCTTGTCCTTTCCTGTTTCAGGAAGGCTTGTGAGAGCTCACATGGCATGATCTGAAGTCGCCTTAAGCTCTGATTTCATTCACAGCAAGGCAATCTTAAAACATTTATAGATTATTTACTTTTTAATTGTTATTCTATTACAAAAACATTATGGAGACTTTCCTCTTCTAGTTATATCTGCATATATGTACAGATAAATTATTTCCATAATGACTTCCAACAGAGATCTGAAGTCTATTACAACTTAGGAACTTCTCTGGGATCTAATTTTTGCTAAAAAGGCGTATTTAGATGTAGGACTGTCCAACTCTGAGAACTTACATCTGGAAACTTAGCAGCGGCTGGAAAATTCTCATTCAGGAAGGGGGATAAAAGCCCATATTTTTTTTTTCTTCTTTAGGAAAAGCAAGCCAGCATTCATTTTTAAAACTCCTATAAGATGGGAAGTATTCAAAGTCTGCTGTTGAATTTCAGATGTTTGCCTGTATCGAATGACATTGGAAAAACTCTTCATTTGAAATATTTAAACATGGAGCAAAGAAAATTTGAAGATGAATGAGAATACCATCCTCAGAATCTACAGTCTTTCTTATTTTGACATTTGTCTCTTTTTAAACTTCCCCACTTCACTTTTAATTCTTTTCAAAGAAATTTCAAAGAATTTTCCATCCATAAAATTCAAATTCATGCCATATCAGGTACATCCCTAATTTCAGGTGACATAAATTCTGGGGTGTCATAGTATGCCTAAAGTCATTTGAGCTATATCATGTTTGATGGTGGAGGTATTGTGTCCTAGAAATGAAAGTTGGGGATGTGGCTCCCAGATCCTCATTCTGATGGGCAGTTTGTCACCTGGCTCACTGGAGGTCACAGAGGGAATAAATGACAGGCGCAGAACATTCCAGGATGGTTCCAATTTAGGGAGTCTGCTATTATTGTATTAGTGAGCTATTGAGACCAATGTGCCCCTTTCTGTAATACGTGTCAGGTACCGTCGTGGAGAGTCATGAAGAACAGGCATTTACTCACTTCATCTATTTCTCACAAATGTTTTAACCATTTTATATCTTTAGCACCTAATAACCTGAAGTAGGCTATTTTGTCATGTGTTCTAAATTGTTTCTGTGATATTGTCTGCCACAGAGTAGAATTTGTGCAGATATTTCTATTTAAGGCTTAAAAATGTTGTATTTTAATTTCTGAAATGCCAAGAGCTTATTTAAATGCTGAGGGCTGCACGATGAAGCATAGTCTAGTTGGAGGGTTTCCAAATAAATATTTCACATTTAATTTCATCAATAAAATACATGTATATATGCTTTTAAAAATTGAAAAATAGGCTTATAATGAAAAACTATAGTTCTGGATTCTACCTCCAGAGTTATTGCCCAGAGAAAAGCTTGTAATTCTTTTTCTTTTTTTAAGATTTTATTTATTTATTTGACAGAGACACACAGTGAGAAAGGGAACACAAGCAGGGGGAGTGGGAGAGGGAGAAGCAGGCTTCCCGCCAAGCAGGGAGCCCGATGTGGGGCTTGATTCCAGGACCCTGGGATCAGGACCTGAGCCGAGGGCAGACGCTTAAAGACTGAGCCACCCAGGTGCCCCAAAGCTTGTAATTCTTTTAACTGTTTCTGTGTTTATACTTTTGTTAGTGCCTTTAAAGTTCTAAATGTATTTGTAATATTGGCTAAGTCAAGTGTGAGTGAGTGTGTGTGTTTCTAACCACCATTTCCTGATTTATGAAATTTAGATATTATCTGTTGTAATACTCTGATTTATAAGAAAATATATATTTGGTCATCTGATTGACCAAATATATATTTCTCATATGTGTTTGGTCTTTGTACATGGTTCCTGGCTCACAGCTCCCAAAACTCTTGGAATTTCCTGAGCAATAAGAGCAATAGGAGTGTCTTTGGTTATGATATTTGATCTTTTCCTAAGTTTCTGAAATCTGCTTCATATCCATAAAGGCGAAATGGGTGTCTTGTTATTCTTAATAAGCCCCTTTCTACCATAACTGGGTTTATGTGAATGTGGTGAATTTTGAAAACACCTAGGGATAGGGGCTGGTTGCAAGGGGAACCAGCCATAAATAGAAGATTGGAACTTTCATTTTCACTACCTGATTTCCTGTGAGGGGGCAGGGGCTGGAGGTTGAATCTATTGCCAATGCCTAGTGATTCAATCACTCATGCCTATGTAATGAAGCCTCCATAAAAACCAAAGGATGGGATTCCGAAAGCTTCCTTCTTGGTGAATACATGGAGGTTGGGGAGAGTGGCACACTCAGAGAACATGGAAGCTCCACACTCTTTCCCCATACTTGGCCCTCTCATCTCTTCCATCTGGCTGTTCCTGAATTATATCCTTTTATAATAAACTGATAATCTAGTAAGTAAAATGTTTCATTGAGTTCTGTGAGAAGTTCTAGCAAACTAATCAAACCCAAGGAGGGGGCCTTAGGAACCTCTGATTTATAGCCAGTTGGTCAGAAGTACAGGTAACAATCTGGACTTGTGACAGGCATCTGAAACCCAAGGAGGTGGTTGTGAGAACCTCCAGTCTGTGGGTCTGAAGCATAGGTAATGACCCAATCTTGCACCTGTCATCTGACATGAGTCAGGGGAAGGTAGTCCTGTAGGATGGAACCCTTAGCTATAGAATCTGATGCTATCTCCAAGTAGATAGTATCAGAATTGAGTTCAATTATTAGACATCCTGTTGGTATCTGAAAATCCTTTGTTGGTGTGGGGGGAACCACCCTCCCCCACTTTGGAAACTGAGTCTTAGGACACAAAAAGATCTGTTGACCTACTACCATGTAGATAAGGATCTAGCTTATTTGTAGCTCCCTATTCTCAATATACTCTTTTTTTTTTAGTTCTCTTATTACCTGTGTACCTTAAAATAATATACTTATTTCTTTTTTAAAAAAAGATTTTATTTATTTGAGAGAGAGAGAGCACAAGCAGGGGGAAGGGGGAAAGGGAGAGGGAGAAGCAGACTCCCTGCTGAGCAGGGAGCCTGATGCAGGACTCCATCCCAGGGCCCTGGGATCATGACCTGAGCCAAAGGCAGACGCTTAACTGACTGAGCCACCCAGGCGCCCCTAAAATAATATACTTATTTCTGTATCTCTAGCTTATTAAGTTTAGACGTTATCTAATGATTTCTTATGGCAAGATGAGAATATTACCCTTTCCATAACTTCTTTTCCCTTTAATATCTTCTAGTTTCTCTCACTTGTACTGTTAATTCTACATTTATATTCTATTTTTAGCCATATTAAGACTTTAGTGTTTTGTCTGTAGATTGATTCTAAATCTTGAAAATCAATAAAAAATTATTATGAATATGTGTCATGCAACTGCTGATATAAGTAGTATACTATGATTACATTGCCTTATTGTATAGCTTTTTGTTTTCCTACAGTTTCTAATTGCTTTTGTTTTTCCTTGTATAATCTGCCTTTATGTTATCATTAAGTACTTTCAGCTTCTCAGAAGGTAGAATGAAATTTTTGGAATTCCCCCTTTTCCTGGATACCTCCTTCTGACTCATGGTGGAGCAATTGCTACCTAGGCATCTTATTGGGCACTGATCTTTCCTGGATCCCTGTCTTCCTCTCTCTCACTTTAATCCCATGTGCTGCTGAAGTCTTCTTAGGATGCTTCCTGAAAAGGGCATGTAGGAGGTAAATGTTCTGAATTTCTGCATGTCTGAAAATAACTTAATGTTTTGACTAGGTCAAGAATTATAAGTTAAACAATTTTTCTTAGGAACTTGAGAGACATTGCTCTATTTTTTTTTAGCATCCTTAATATCCATTTAGTATTACTGATAAGAAATCTGATTCTTGTCCTTTGAAAGTTACTTTCCCTGCCTCCATTTTTAGTCACTTATCTTTAGGATCTTGAACTAATGCGTAACTGGTTATAGTTCTTTCCTTGACATGCCTTCTTGAAGGGCTCTTTCATTCTGAAAACTTGGGACTTTTAGTTATGGGAATTTCTTTTAAATTATTTCTTTGATTATTTTCTTTCCTATGTTTTTCTTCTTTGGAAGTCTCTTTGGAATTCTTAGTAGTTGGGCCTTCTGGTTAGATTTTGTACATCTTTTTTTCTTTTCTCTCATGTTTTCCATTTCTCATTTTTAAATTTTTGGGAGGCTTATTCAAAATGATTTCCTTACCTTATGTTGATTTTTAAATTTTTTTGGCTATTATACTTTTAATTTTCTAGTACTCTTCCTTATTTTCTGTTCCTTTTTTTAAGAATCTTGTTCTTGGGGCGCCTGGGTGGCTCAGTTGGTTAAGTGACTGCCTTCAGCTCAGGTCATGATCTCAGGGTCCTGGGATCGAGCCCCGCATCGGGCTCCGTGCTCGGTGGGAAGCCTGCTTCTCCCTCTCCTACTCCCCCTGCTTGTGTTCCTTCTCTCACTGTGTCTCTCTCTGTCAAATAAATAAATAAAATCTTTAAAAAAAAAAGAAAAAGAATCTTGTTCTTGAGGCACCTGGGTGGCTCAGTCGTTAAGCGTCTGCCTTCGGCTCAGGTCATGATCCTAGGGTCCTGGGATCAAGCCCTGCATCAGGCTCCCTGTTCCAAGGGAAGCCTGCTTCTCCCTCCCTCACTCCCCCTGCTTGTGTTCCCTCTCTTGCTGTGTCTCTTTCTGTCAAATAAATAAATAAAATCTTTAAAAAAAAAACAAAATGAATCTTGTTCTTGTTTTTTAGAGATTTTAAAGTTCTATTGCCCAGATTATTCAGGTTTCCTCAAAGGTCATTTTGTTTGTGTGTGTCTTTGTTGTAGATATTTTTCTTTTATCTTTACAACATTTTTACAAATGTCTGTCAATAGTTATTATCCAGTTATATTTAAGAATGAAAATTTGGGGACTCTGTCATGAGAGATTATAGTCTAGCATCCTGCTTTTTATGGTGTTTGTTGAAAAGCTGATTATTTCTTGGCAGTACTCTCCAACTTTCTGGATTCTTTTGATGATCCTCTCTTCCTACATGTATCTAGGTTATAGCTTTATTAGTCCTCTGTTCAAGTCCGTCATCTAGAATTTTGCTGAATTGTTTCACCCATTCCTATTGTGTTTGGTTTTATAGGTTTATGGTCATCTGGCTTCTTGACTTTAATATTAATATGAACCTGGGAAGGCATAGTATAAACTATATGATCAGTTTGTCTTCTTGAGCTGGAAACATCTAGAACCAGTATAAATTTCATATATTTTTTAAGTTGCTTGAGAAATTAAAATGTAAAATATTTTGGTACTACCTCACCAAAGGATATCTGTAAGTTTCTTTTATTTATTTGTTTCCTGAGAGAATCAGTAATATCTCACTGACTTTTGGAGAGAGAGTGGTTTTGGATATTGACTTTTATTATTTACTTCTCTAATGGTATCCTGTGTCATCTTGGATATATTTGTTATGGCTATTACTGATGATGTTACTAATAAATTACTCTTGTTTAGCCCATTTCTTAAAATTGTTAATGTGTGGTTTTATTTTTTTTTTTTTTCAGTTAGGGCTTTTTTTTTTTTAAAAAGATTTTATTTATTTGACAGAGAGAGAGACGGAGAGAGAGGGAACACAAGCAGGGGGAGTGGGAGAGGGAGAAGCAGGCTTCCCGCTGAGCAGGGAGCCCGATGCGGGGCTCGATCCCAGGACCCTGGGATCATGACCTGAGCCGAAGGCAGATGCTTAATGACTGAGCCACCCAGGCACCCCTACGTGTAGTTTTAAATCCAATCTGGACTGTATTTCACAAAAGGGAGCATAAATTCAATTTTTTTTTTTTTTTTTTCTTTTGTTAATGTTATATTAACACTGGTTTCTTAAAGTGTCTTATCTTGCAAGTTTATCTGAAGCTTTGGTTTTTAGCATTTCAGTCAGGACATTCCCAATTGGTGGTATCAGGCGAGTGAGAGGAGAGCTTCAGACTTCAACCATTTCCTGGAAACTGGTATATACAAAGCTGAAGAAATAAGATAGGATTGTTGGCAAAGATCAGTCTTTAAGCTTTTTCATTTGCTTCCTTCTTTTGAGTGCCAAGAATTTATCTTGTCATTCAGCAGAATATGGAGACTTCATTGCAGTTTCAATTGTTGTGGGACTCAGGTTTTCTCTCAGCACCGCATATACGCTTGGAGACATGGGAAGAAGATCTGATGGAGAATGTGGCTCCGTTGAATCACTTCGGATTGTTGAAATGGGTATAAAAACAGATGGAACATAACCTTTGTCCCCCCTTTCTGTTGGTCTTGAAACTTCGCAGGGCTGGGAGCTGTAGTGTTTACCGAAGGCTTTGTCTTTGGGAATGTCAGGATAAAGGTACTTCAGAGGGTTTTCGGGAATGTTTTCAGCCATAATAACCTTGTAGTCTCGAAGGATGTCGGCGAACGGCAGAGCAGACAACCGACCTTTATTGTAGGGTTCTACAGAGTGGAATCTCACTTCTCCATTTTCAGAATGGTCTACCCAGGTGAAAGTTATTCCTCCAAGGTGGCTTTCACTGAATCTTAACAAAAAGGTTCCAGGCATTTTATCCTTTAGCAAGAGGCGCTCCTTCTCTTTGCTAACAAAGCCCATGACATACCCATCTATCCAAAGAGGAAGAATGTGTTTCTTAATTAGATCCAATATTGCTTCAAGCCAAGTCCAAAAGGTAAATGATTTACCAGGTAAGTGTTCCTTGCAGAACTTGGCCCAGGTGAGATGACCATCACTGTAGCTAGACTGGACTGTAAGCTTCTCTGCTAACATATTGAGTTGATCTGAGTTAAGGCCACGGCCGACATAGGATGAAAACTGCCAGCTCATCACTTCCAGGAGTTGACTCAAAGTGGCAGATGGAGGATTATTAAAGAAAACTAAGTTCTGGGAATCATTGGTTGACACATTGTACCAAATGATAGATGCCCAAGCATTAGGTAACTGACTGACATTGGAAATCATCACCACAGGTAATGAGCTGGTCTCCAAATCTATGGTCAGGCCATAGAGGCAGATCTGTGTTTCAAAGGTTATAGAATGAAGCTCTTCAGTTACCATGTGACAGCCCTCATTTCCTTTGCCTCCAGCACTGGACTTCATTTCCTTTGGTTGCAAATGTCGAAATTCTACCGAGAGACTCCCGTTAGAAGATTCTTCAATGGACATGGCTTTGACATGAGTTCCACAAAGGACAAATCTTCGATTGCTTAGAGTTGAAACGTTCTTGTCAATTGATGCTTTCACCTTTACCTGATAGTTTAGTTCTGGCAATTTTGTTAGTAGTCTTAGCTTTACAGTGAACTGAATAAGAGTTTTAAGTACCATCGGTCTCTGGGGGTGGGTTGGCATGCATGGCTGTCGCTCAACCACAAATGAGTTCTTAAAAAGGTTGTAGATCAAGAAGGTGACTCTTTCTAGCAGATGTGCTCTTTGCATGGGGATGGGGTCTCCTTCATATGTCATTTTAGTAGACTGTTCCTCTAATTTCTCCAATTGCCTTCTGAGTTGAAACAGACTTTCTGCCAACAGTGTAAAGCAGTTTTGAAGCTGGTCGAGCCCATTGTGGAGCGGCCCGCCGATGCAGGCGATCTGCTGTCTCCTCTTCCAGTCCTGCAGCTCTTCCATCAGCATGCTGTTCATTAACAAGTCCGTTTCATTTACTATTTGGGTCATCTTACTGAGGGCTTCCTTTCTCTTGAAGTCGAGACTGTTAAGCATTTCTTGAAGAGTCAAAATTTCCTGATTCATTAGGGCATTGTTCTTGTCCCCCTGATCCATTGTCTGAATTGTTTTATACCTGTAGTCAAATTCATCTTGCAGGTCTTCTAAATATTTGGTGTCTTGTTCTGTCATCTGCACACTATTTTTAATGGCAGCCACTTTGTGCTCCACATTCCTCTGCCTTTCTGAGACTGAAGAACTTTGTAAGGATTTCTCCAGAGGTCCCTGAACGGGCATATTGGCTGCAGCCAATATTCTCCTCTCTTCCCTTAAACAATTCGAAATAACCACAGCTACGTGCATTGGATTTCCATGAAATTTTCCCTGAAGGACTTTCCTGATTCTTTTTAGATTGTGTATCAAGAGCAGGTTTTTCTCTTTGGAAACACGACCTAACTGTTCATCCAGTTGTATTAACAAGTTTTGAAGAAGAATTGTTGCCATGGTTTCATTGTTGGAAGCCGCCTCCCAGTCTTGATTTTCAATCCACTGAGCCAACAGATGTCGAATTTCCATAGGAAAGTTGTCATCGTAGAATTGATCTACTTGCTCCAAAAATTTGATTTCTAATTGTTGGACTTGATTCCACTGAGACATGCTTCCTTCCCCGGGAGGAGCGGCGCGGGAGCGCACCGTAGGGATCGGCTGGGTTTGGAGACTCCAGACGGGGTCGGGTGCCAGAGATAGAAACGCTCGGTCACAGCCTGGGTGAGCACGGAGCAAGGCCGGAGACCGGGGAGACGGGAGTGACTGACTGCTTTTCTCTGGGGGCTCACTGAGGAGTGGGACCCCGAGTTCTCGGCTCCTCCGGGGCGGAGATTGGGAGACCGCCATTTTCACTCTCCGCCTCCATAAATTCAATTATTAATATAAACACAAGGAGCACAGACTTCCAGTGAATCCAAACATATGTATGTGGTCTGATTCAATAGATGTTTTTTAAAAATTTAAAAAGAAAACCAACCTTTTCATTTTGAAATAATTTTAGTTTTACCAAAGAATTAGAAAGATAATACAGAGAGTTTCTGTATATTCTTTATTCAGATCCCCCAATGGTACCTGTGCCATGGTTACCTAACCTTGGTACACTAAGGAATTAATATTGGTACAGTATAATTCAAAACTAAGGAATTAATATTGGTACAGTATAATTGATTATATTCCATACTTTATTTTTTTTAAGATTGATTTATTTATTTGAGAAAGACAGAGAGCATGAGCAGGGGGAGGGACAAAGGGAGAGGGGCCAAGCAGACTCCCCATTGAATGGGGAGCCCAACCCAGGGCTCGATCCCAGGACCCTGAGATCATGATGTGAGCCAAAATCAAGAGTGGGGATGCTTAATCGACTGAACCACCCACGTGCCCCTATACTCCATACTTTATTTAGACTTCACTAGTTTTTCATTTCTGTCCTTTTCTGTTCCAGGATCCCATCTAAGATACTACAGGGATCATGTCCCCATAGTTTCCTCCAATCTGTGACAGTTCCACAGACATTTTTCATGACCTTGACATTTTGAAGAGTACTAGTCAGATATTTTGTAGAATTTTCCTCAGTTTTTTTTTCCCCCTGGTGTTTTGTCATGATTAAGCTAGAGTTTTGGATTCTAGGAAACAATACCACAGAGATGAAGCACCCTTCTTGTTATAGCAAAGGCACATGATAGCAACATGACTTTTACTGATGATATGAACCTTGATCATTTGTTTGAGGTAATGTCTGCCCAATTCCTTCGCAGTTACTATTTTCTTTTTCAATATTATATTCATTTAGAGCAAGGTACTAAGTTTAGCATACAGTCAAGTGGAGAGAAATTAAGTTACATCTCCTGGGTAGAAGAGTATCAAAATATTTTGCATTATGTTAAAACTACTAAGGTAATTTTAATATTTTAGGGGTGCTACTTAGAGGCTATTTAACTATCATGCTCTTCTTCAAGTTTTTGCCCACTAATTTTAGTATTCATCATTAAATCTTGTCTGTAGCAATTACTACTGAGTGTTCTAATTACTTTCTATTTCCCTCTTTCCTTCTACATTTTTTATTTGAAATTCTGTAAGAAGACTTGTCTCTTTTCTCCCATTTGTTTATTCAGTCATTTTAATACCATTATGGACTCATGAATATTTATTTTAGTTTTTGGTTACATAGTCTAAAGTGATCATTATTTATTTTGTTTCTTATATTGGCCACTGGGAACTCTTTCAGGTTGGCTCCTCTGCCTTTTGACATGTTGAATAATAGTTTTTATTAGTATCATTATTTTTAACCCTTCCATGGTCCCTGGCATTAAAATATGCTCCAAGCTTATCCACAGTAGATGTTTAGAGTAAACCACAGAGTGGACAAATCAATAATCTCATAATATTTATTTAATGTTAAACAAGTATATTTGATGCTATGGAGAACAATGAAGTTGAAGTAGTAATTTCTGCCCTCAAGGATTCTATTTTCAGAGATAAAATAATGAAAGATAAAGAAAAAATAAAGCAGTACAATATTAAATCAGTAAGGGCTAGAGAAGCTTACAGAAAAGGAAAAATAACATTTAGCTAACTATGTCAAGAAGAAGGCCAGGAAAGATGCATATAGTTTAGTCAAGTGAAATAGAAAGGAAAAGACATAAGTTCAGGAATTGTTATTATATGGTGTGAGAAGCAGTAAGAGATAAAATCATCTCAGATGAAATAGATAAATTTCTTGTTTAGTAAGATTAAATCTACTAACATTGATACAAGAAGAAATAGAAAGCAGACATAGCTCTATATTTGTTAAATAAATTGAATTTATAATTAAAAGCCTTCCCACAAAGAAAAATTCAGATCCAGATGGTTTCACTAGTGAATTCCTTCAAACATTTAAAGAAGAAATAATATAAATCTGAAACAAATAGAGTTAAAGACAACACTTCCCAAATCATTTTCTGAGACCGGCATAACTTGAATACTGTCCTGATAAGGAACACTCTAAAAGAAAATTGCACATTGATATCCCTTATGACCATAGACACAAAAATATTTGACCCACAATTAGGCATAGAATACAGTGATATATTTAAAAAATGATATGTCATGACCAAATTGAATTTATTCCAAGTATGCAAGTATGCATTACCATTAAAAAACCAGTCCACATACAGGATCAAAATCATATGATTATATCAATAGACCCAGAAACAGCATTTGACAAAATTTAGCACCAAATAATGATAAAAACTCTCAGCAAAACTACAAATAAAAGGGATCTTCCTTAATCTGATAAAGAATGTCTGTGAAAAATCTGCAACTAACAATGTTGAAACAATAAATGCTTTCCTCCTAAATCAGGAAGAATGCATGGATGCCTTCATTAATTCTATTTAATACTGTACTGGAGATCCTAGCCAGTGCAATAGAATTAACCAGTAAAAGAAATTTTTAAAGCTTACAGTTTGGAAAGGAAGAAGTAATTAAACTGTCTCTATTTGCAAATGGCATGATTGTATATCTAGAAAACCCGAAGGGACCTAAAAAGACCTATTTGAACTTAGCAAAAATGTATTGAATTTAGCAAGGTTTCAGGATACAAGGTCAATGTAAAATATCAGTCCTATTTCTATACACTAAGAAATAATGGGAAAGTGGAATTTAAAGCAATACCAATTATATTAGTATCAAAACCATAAAATAGTAATATATTTAAATAAATAAGTACATGACCTATACACTGAAAATTATAAAACATTTGTGATAAAAAATAAAGAAGATGTAAATAAATGGAGAGATATATACCATGTTCTAGAATGGAAGACTCAGCATTGTTAAAATGTTGGTTTTTCCCAAAATAATGGACAGATGTAACATAGTCCCAAAAGGTTTTATTGTTCTACCAAAAAAGTTTTTTGGTAGAAATTGACAAGTTCTAAAATTTGTATGGCAAAGATTTAAAAGAATTAAAACATTTTTTCCTCTTTTTTTTTTTTTTTTTTTACTGAGTCAAACATTTTTTAAAAAAGAATGTCAATACTGGGGGACACTTACTCCCTGATTACAAGACTTATATAAAAGCATCAATAATTAAGAAAATATGGTATTAGATAAGGTTAGAAAAGTGGATCAGTGGAACAGAATCAACTATCAGGAAAGAAGCAATTATATAGTTAATTGATTTTCAACAAAGGCACCAAACCAATTTAGTGGGATAAAGGAACGGCTTATCAACAAATGGTATTGGAGCAATTTATTAGCTGTATTAAAACAAAATGAAACTTAATGCTTATCTCACGCCGAAATTAATTCAGGATATATCATAGATTTTTATATAAAAACAAAAACTAAAGCTTCTAGGAAAAAAACTAAGAGTATTTTTTAGAAAGATGACAACTATATCTTAGGGTACCAAAAGCCCTGACACTGTCGAAATGAAACCTGATAAAGTGGACTTTACCAAAATAAAAAACTCATGCTCATGAACAGACATTTTTAATAGAGAAGCCACAGACTGGGAAAATAATTTGCAATACATATATATATGATAAAGGAATTGAATCCAGAATATATAAAGAAACTTTTACAACTTAATTTAAAAAGACAAAGAACATCCTTCCCCTAAAGGGCAAATGACTTGAACAAAACCTTCACAGAAGATAATACAATGTACAAAACACATTTGAAGTTGTAATAAGGACGTTATTAGTCATAAGGGAAATGGAAATTTAAGTACTACTTCATGCCCACTAGAATAACTAAAAATAAAAACACTGATGGCACCAAATGCTCATGGGGACATGGGAATGCAGAGACTCATACAGGGCTGGTGAGGGGTAAAATAGAAAAGCCATTTTTGGAAAACTGGTGATTCCTTTGAAACTTAAACATGTACCTGCCCTATGCCCGAGCAATCTCATGCCTATTTACATGAGAAAATGAAAGGATATATCTATAAAAAACCTTGAATAAGAATGTTCATAATAGCTTTGTGTATAATGGCCCAAATTGGATCAACCTGAAATGTCCATCAATAGGAGAATGGATAACAAATCATGGTATTTTCATACAATGGAATACCACACATTTACACAATGGAGTAATTCTTACGGATTAACTAATAGATTTAAAAATAAAAATAAATCATCATCATTATGTTGAGCAAAGGAAGCCAGACAAAAAAGAATAATATACTGTATGATTCTATATATATGTAGTTCACATATAGACAAAACTACCTACAGTAACACAAATCAGAACTCCCCTTTTGGAAAAGAACTTTCTAGGGTGATGGAAATGCTCTTTGTCTTAACTGGTATGTAGGTTACTTGGGAGTGTATCTTTGACAAAGCTCACTGAACTGTATACTGAAGATCTGTGCCTTTTACCATATGTAAATTATATCCCAGTTGGAAAAAAATAAAGACCTAGTCTTTGAAGTTCAGAACTGATCTTTGGGGAAAGATTTATCAAACCTTGGGTTTTCAGTATTCATAAGCATGGGAAGGAATGTCACATTTCTCAAACTCTGCACACCTCCAAGCAGAGTTCCTATTGCTTTCCACTCCCCAGGCATGCAGACACATGGCAGCTCCCCTCTTGAATTCCACATTTTGTCAGTGTTCTTACAGTTTACCCCAGGCCCAGGCTTAAAATATTCTTATATTTTTTGACCACTTCTCTTATCTTATTATGAATCCCATCAAATTGATGGAATTTTTTCTATTCCCTGCCTTTTTCTCCTGTCTAGCCCCTTCCTCAGTATTTTCACTGCTTTCTCTCTAATTCACTCTCTTAGTGGTAGTCCCACCCTTTCCCCCCTTATTCTGACCACTGACGCCACATTCATCTTTAGGAACACACACTCCACATCAAACTCTGTCTGATACAAATTCATCTTTAGGAACACACACTCCACATCAAACTCTGTCTGATACAAATCGCTGCCAGTAGCTCTGAGCCACGCTACAAAATTTCAAGTTTGCAACTCTGGAGTTCACACTCTGGTCTTATTCTCCAACTCCATAAAATCTCCACTCCAGTCTCCAGACAGGTCACCATTTGCCTCATATCTACTTCTTTAGGCTCAGCATTGAAGGGATATACATATCATATTACAATCCTTACAGTTTTCATATTTACTTGTACCTGTAACTGTAGACAATAAGAAGTTAGTTGGGGAATTGCTTCATTGTTTTTTTGGGAGGGGGTTGGTTTTTGTTGTTGTTGTTGTTACTGGGTTTTTTGTTTTTGTTTGTTTGTTTTGGCAGCAGGGGGTTACCTGAAGACACTGCTGCTGAAGCTTTTTCCCTTACTCATTAGTTTACTTAACAAATATGTATCAAATACCTGCCATCTATCAGGCATTGTACTGGGAGCTATAAATTTGGTTGTAAACATGATAGACATGGTCCCCTCCTTGATAGAGGTTGATGGCTCTGATTATAGAGGAATTTAAAAAGTAATTGTAACTCAGTGTGATAAGTACTAGAGAAGGGGGGGAGGAGTCTCATATTACTTATGTATTGTTGTTCTACAGATTATCCTGAAACTTAGCAGCTTCCCCAGAGAAACAGAACTGATTGTGTGTGTGTGTGCGTGTGTGTGCGCGTGACGTGTATACTTGTATGTATACATATATACACATACCTATGCACATATACATCTATAGCTCTATTTATTGAGAAAGAGAGAGAGAGATTTATTCTAAGGAGTTAGCTCATGCTATTATGGAGGCTGGCAGGTCCAAAATCTGCAGAGCAGGCCAGCAGGCTGGAGATCCAGGAAAGAGTTATATTTCAGCTGGAGCCAAAGGCAGTCCGCGGGCAAAATTCCCACTTTCTTGGGATACCTCAGTCTGTTTTCTTCTAAGGTCTTCAGCTGATGGAAGAGTAATCTTCATATTATGGAGGGTAATCTGCCTTATTCAACATCTACTGACTTATATGTTAATTTCATCTCAAAAATACCTTCATAGCAACATCCAGATTGATATTTGACTAAATATCTGGATACTGTGGCCTACCCATGTTGACATACAATATTAACCATCACAATTAGGAACCTGGGCATGGCTTAGGGGAGTCCTCCAGCTCGGGGTTTCTTACAAGTCTTCAGTCACGGTATTGGGCCAGACACACAGTCATCCCGACTGGGGCAGGATGTACAGAAACCCTACTCAACTGGGGGAGGGTTCATTTCCAAGCTTACTCAGTGGTTGGCAGGATTCAGTTCCTTCGGTGTTGGACTGAGAGCCTTAGGCTGGAAACTTCCCTCAGTTCCTTGCCAGATGGGCCTCTCCATTGGGCACTCACAATGAGGCAGTGGCTATCATCAGAGTCAGAGGGCAAGAGAGATGTCACTTCCCATCACTTTTGCCGTACTGTGTTCATTAGAAGTCACTAAATCTAGCTCACACCCAAGGTGGGGAAGAGAAGGGGATTATACAAGGGTGTGATACTGGTATCTAGTTAAGCAAGAGAATCAATGGAAGATCCTTTCTAGCTTAAAATATTTTAACTCAACAGTGAGAAACTAGTAGAGGGATGAAATACTGTTGTGGCCTAGGAAGATTCACTGAAGAAGGTGAGGCTCTAGTACTCTGTGAAAGGCGGGTTGACACACAGAAGAGAAGGCACAGCAGTGGTTCTAACAAATGATGTATGTCTGAATCACCTGCATAGCATTTTTTAAAATTTAAAAATTTAAAATTTCCTCCACTGTGTCCAATTCAGAAGATTTGGGTGATTGTCATATACCCCTAGTTGAGATTCACTGTAATATAATGAACAAACCATTCCTATTTGACTCCAGGGTTTAGGTCATAAAGAATCTGTTTTTAAAGTTAGAAAGGATGGTGGGAACAGTGTTCTTAATGAGGAACTTAGATCCGATCCTTTAGACTATAGGGCGCCATTGTAGGCTCTTCAGTAGTGGATATACATAATTAGGATTGCATTTCATTTCATTTATGTAGTCATTCATTAATTTTTCTTCCAAATATTTGTCACCACCCTAGACCAGTCAGAGAGGATGACTGATCTTTGGACTGTTTTCAGGATGAGCTACAAGAGGGAAAACCAGCTAGAAGCTTAGGGGAGTACATACAGTATAATATCATGAATTGGATGAATGGGAAGAAGCATTGGTAGGATTTCCTATCCAGTGGAAGGGATGAAGAAGGGAACGATGCTACCAGGAGCTTTGCAGATTCATTCTCCTAATGCAGACCTCCCTGGGCCGGGAAGCAGGTGGGGATGGGGAGAATCCAAGCCACTGTGTGCTTCTAGCTCTTCTGTTTAGTACAATATTGTATGTGTCTGGCAAGGACAAAGTAGCGTGACTCAGTAAGCCCTTGAAAAGAGACTTCAGAGGGACTACATTTTAAATCTATAAATGATGGGATTCCTGCGAAGCTTCTTTTGAATTAAATAAAGTCCAGAATAGGGGAGAATAGGAATGTTCGTTAATGGAAGAAGACAACATTTCTAAATGAATGATGCAAAATCAAACACAGTCTTTGTTTTCATTGCTTCTAGAGAATCAAAGTCACAGTCCTTCTGTGGCTCTGTGCTTATAACAATATAGTACATCTTTTCATTATACTTCCTGGAATAAAAGGATGTATAGTTTCTCTGCACAGTGACAGACATGTTTTCTTGAACAATACCCTGTAAAGGTCACATTGGAGATTTGAGTCACAAGCCCTGTGATTTAAATTTGAAGCTAAGTTTAAAAGTGGTGTGTCTAGAGCTTGCCAAGTTCCATTAAAAGCCCATGGTGTCATTTTGGATTATAGTTGAATAAAACAGGATTCAGTGAGATACTGTATCTTTCTCAGTAGCAAAACATAGATTTTCTTCTTTGTATGATTCCCTGACTGTGTTGTTAGGGTATATATCTACTTTCACACCAAATCCTGGGAAATAATGTCTAATTTCATGGACCTTTTTTTTTTTTTCCTAAAGTAGCTCATTTTCTAGTTTTTCAATTATCTTCAGAGGATTTCTGTAAAAGCCTAATCATTTGTGCATGTTTAGTTATGGTTGATCTTGAATGCTACCTTTCCCATGGCAGCCTTCTTGATTCCCTTCATCCCCTACCTCTAGAGAGGATTCCAACTCACTAAAGCTTGGAAGCTCTTTTTGCCTTCCTAACATCATCATGGTCTGTTACGCAGCAATCATATTACTTCTCCCTAACATTTGATGGGTTCTTACTACGTGCCACTCATTGTGCCAAACACTTTCTCTAGGTTATCTTACTTCGTGATCACAAAAACCTGCAGGGGAAGTATACCATTTCTGCATTTTGCAGAGGAGAAAGCTGAGGGTAAAGAGTCAATTGGCCCAGGTCATATTGCCAGTGAGTGATGAAACAAGAGCACCCTTAGGCAGTCTGGTCCAGACCCCATTATTTCAAACACTTATCAGTATGCCCTTCTTATAACTTTTGACATCCTACTCACATACCCCTGCAAGAAAGTTAAGAGGCTTGGAGGGGAGGACTACCTTGTTTATTTCCATATTCCTGGAGTTTTATGACTTACTGATTTACTCATAAATAAATGAGCAGTCAACAAATGAGCCAAGTGAATACTTGAAAACTGCCATTTGGATTTTATGGGAAGCAGGGTCTACAGGTTTAGGCATATCACCTGAAACTTTGCTTTTGATAGGAAGGAAACAGAATGCTAGTATACAAGGCGTTAAGAAGAGTTTCTGTTTATTTTTATCCCTGTCATTTAGGTTAGATCCTGTGGTCCAAATACTTCTTTTCCCAGTTCTTTGTCAAGCTCTTCCTCCTTCTTTTATCCAAAGATAAACTGGCTCTGTTTGGCTCTGTTCTTTTTTTCTTTTTCCCCCCATGTAATAATCCCAGGCTCCAGTCCTACAGAACTCTGAAAGTGCTATCTCTCGTTTTCCCGTTTCTTTATTCATGACTTAAGCTTTTGTTCCCAAAAATAAAATAAAATAAAATAAAATAAAATAAAATAAAATAAAATAAATTTTTTACAGTTATGTGTGACCTTCCTGCTCCATCATTCTCCAGCTTTTCTGAGGAGCTTCCCAAATGCAGTGTGGATATGAACTAAAAGTCCCCAGTACTCAGAAGTCAGTGGCATTGAAAGCTGGAACTTCAAGGGAGATTTTGAAGTGGTTAATTGGTGTGCAGTGACCCTGAATCACACTGTGAGAGGAGGTGGTGGGACAGCCAGTGAAGGGTAGGCTGAGGGGCTCTCTGTGTTGGCACTGGGGCAACCGGAAGCATACAGCTGTTTGATGAACAAGGAGAATGGAAATCTAGATGGTGCCCTGCCGAGGCTTGCCCAGTCACCTTCAGACGAACGTGGCCACGAGGAGATACAGTAATAGCCCTCAGAGATCCACGGAAGGTGTGGCTTCCAGCCCCAGCTGTAGCAGGCACACCCTCGGGAAAAGGCAGGATTCCCTTTCACTGTCACAGGGAAGGAACAGTGGGTTAGGCAGGGGCAGCAGAGGAAGAGGATGGCGCTGCTGTCCTTGATGGAAACAGCACACAAACTGGCATGGCGGTCTTAACAAGGGGGCTACAGAGTCTCCAGTGAGTTTTCTCTCTTTGCCTAAAGAACAAAGATGGGCGACAAACTGCCCTGCTTAGAACTGAGGGTTTATATTTCTGTGACTGAATTAAGACCGGATTATACATAAAACTAAAGCAAAATAGGACAGAAAATGTCTGAAATTAATGATGTTTGAATTAATTTAATAAATTGCAGCATTGTCTGTTCTCCTGTCAATTCTGTTTGTGAGATGGTTTTCTAAATCACATAGGCCACAGAGTGAAATGAGGGAAAGAGCCAGCCCTAAAGCCTTTGGGCTTTGCTAGACTCAGATTCTAAGCCGGACCTCAGGAGTCTAGACTTTACTTCTCTCATCTGTGAAATGGAGCCAGTACTCTCCCACGGCAGGCCCGTGGTTCAAATTAAGAGCCCATGTACACACAACCCCTTGCTGTGCTGGTAGGCACTCCATAAATACCAGTGCTGCTGTCTCTGTGCTCATCCCCCATGCACGGTTCTTCAATACTCCTCATCTTTAAAGGTTTTTAGCTACAGGACTGAGAGATTACTGTCCTGCCCTGCCATTTATGAGTACGATTTTAGGGGTATAAGATAACAGAAATGAATACCATTATATTAATAATGGCAGTAGGTGCTCTGCAGACCATGATGGCTGAGACTGGCAGTAATGGTACTTGGGTACTTCCTAATAGCGTGTTTCTCTTTCTTTCCAGAAGCATCTGGCATGTCAGAGCCACACTGTCTTCCATGGGACGCCGTTTGTGAACAGCTTCCATTTAAAAGACTTTTGTGAATACGTGGTCTCAACCAGGTCCCCAGAGAGCATATTTGTCTTCTGATCTGCTGGAGGTCTTAAGGTTTGTGTTAATATTTTTTATTTCTCTTAGTGAAGATATTATTAATTTTGAGGGATATTTTAAAAATGGATCATAGTCATACTCTACTGTAATAAGAGCTCTGGGATAGATTATGCACAGATTATAATCCTTTGATTTCATTGGGAAATAGATACAAATGAAAAGAAATTTGAAATGCTACTTCTCATACTTATTATTGTATGCTCTGTAGGATGTTAACAAGGATATTAGAAATACAATACTCCCCACATTGGGTTAAAACAAATTTTGTCTTTTCGTTCATAAATTCTAACTGAATAGATTCAATAAATTTATGTTGAGTATCTATAATATATATCAGACTTTGTTAAGTACTATCAATTAGTTACAGACCTTGTGGATAAATTATATTTTGAAACATTAAAAAATCAAAACTGCATTTGTCAGTATCAACTAGTGTTATTATTATGACAGCTTTTAAATTAGAAAGCCTCGGTGGCCAGAATGTTTTCATTTAGTTCTACCAAGGGGTACTCACCCTGTGATTTATAATGATGGAACAGGGTTGTTGTTGTTGCTTTTTAATATGTATATATATTAACAGCTTGAAAAATTGCTAACAATATTGTTGCTTACTCAATAAGAAAAGCTTGCTAGCAAAACAAGCACCTTATTTTGGAAGTACATATTTTGCTGTTGAGGTAGTACCAAGTAAAACACTTTTATTTTGAAAGTACTTTCTGACAAACACCTACCCAAAGGCTGAATTCAACCTATGCGTCTTTCATAGATGGGAAATAAACAAGGGAGAGGGTAAAGCTTAGTCCACTGAGTGGACAAAAACTAAATGAAGAGCAAGGGAGAAGGAACATCGTACTTTCCCTAGATTGACATGTCTTTTTCCACAGGCGTTTATTTCATTTGGTTGGACTTTGATTCTGTCCACAGTGACAAATGTTTTCTCCCCTAATGGCCCTTTTCTGTGGGTTTTCTTTTTATTTCTTTTATTTCTACTGAGAAATCAAAGTAGATTTCACCGCAGTGCTGGGCTAGATTCCAGTTTCCTACTGCACCCTTTGTTGTTGGGCGGCCTGATTGACTCACTTTGAAGGGTGAGGCGCGCAGGACATACTTGGGGAGTGGGAGGGTGGATGACAAGTTGTGCCTCCACCTTCAATTCTCCAGTCTGTCAATTTGGTAGCAAATCGTAGTGTGTAGAAACCTAATAAGTATATCCATAGAAACAGAAGTGCTAGAAAGGACTTCAGAAGTTACCTAAACGTTCTTCCCTCTTCTGTAAGCAAGATCCCACTTGAACTGTCTGAAACAAATGAGAATCTATTTGTCTTCCAACCTTCATACCTAGGTATCCACTTTCCTTTTGAAACCTAATATAGGTTCTCCTTTGTTAGAAACCTTGTTGTCAAGAAAGCCAAAGTAATTCCTGACCTCCTAGCATGTCAATGCATCCTTCTCCCAGGGAGAGAGAGAATTTACTGGTCAGAGCCCCCCTGTCTCATCATAGACTCAGTTCTCAAGTCATCCTTTTTCTCTTCAGGAGAAATGAACCCATTTTGTTGAACTTTCTCTATGAAATTATATAATCCAAAAATTGAACAAAATGAAGTTCTTTTCTGAGTCTCTAAAGATCTCTATATTGGTCCACTTAAGTTTAGGAGTCCAGACTGATTGAAGGAGCATTAAAAATCATCTATCAGTGTTTTTCAGTGGGACCTTTATTGATATTTCGGAAGGGGCAGTTTTTGATGATGCAAGATTGTCCCATGAGATTTAGAACGGTCAATAGCCCTGGTTTCCAGGACCCAAAGACTAGTTAGCTCCCTCAGCCCCCAGTCATTGTGAGAGATAACCAGATTCAGACCTCTTTCACATCTGCCTGCAGAGGATGAGGACTGCCCAGACTACAAACTCCTCACTTTGAATTGAGGATGCTGAAACCGGCAGAGTTGAGTGAAGGGTGGGGCTGGGCCTAAACCCCAGTTTTTAACACTGGGTACTGTTCTCTTCCCACTCCATCATACTTCTATTCTGGGCTTACATTTATTTCTCATCTATCCAGAAACAGTAACATGCATATATGAATGCTCTTTTGGAGAACTAGAATTTCTGGTTTGGTGTTTAAAGGACGTCACTGCTGTTTGATATGGGAACATGGCTATGGGAAAGATAATATCAGAACTCAGTGCAGGAAAATAGCAAAGAGAGGACAGCTCTGAGGATTTAGAGAAAAGAAAGGACCTAGACCCCAGAGGAAATAGTGGGGTTGATGTTGCAAAGGTATTAGCTCAGTCACCGAGAAAGGAGTAGAAAAGCTGACATCTGAGGGAAGACTGAAAAAGGTAAGTAACAAAGGAATATTTCTTCACTTGCTTTTCACCATGTACCCTAGTTTCAACTCCCTGCTCTACATCATGGGCTTCCTCAGAAATTTGAGGATCAGTTTTTGGGGAGGTTAAAGGGCTCTTGATTGCAGCTGAAACTCTCCCTCCCTTCAATCCAATATCCCTTGCTTCACCCACCCTCCATCAACATTTCTCCTTTCTCCCTCACTTGCTTATTGATGGCTCCTACTTCATGCTTCAAGCAGAGAATGGGGAAATGACTTGATGACTTTTATCTTTCTGGATCCTTCCAAGGTCTCAAGGAAAGTTATAAATTGAAAGAATGTAAAAACATTTGAGCTTTGGCAAATTTCTCCCACAGATGGTCTGTTAAGGCTCTGATTTCTTGGGGCACCTGGGTGGCTCAGTCGGTTAAGCATCTGACTCTTGATTTCAACTCAGGTCAAGATCTCAGGGTAGTGAAATCGAGCCCCTCTTTGGGTGCCGCACTCAGCAGGGAGTCTGCTTAAGATTCTCTCTCTCCCGCTCTTTCTGCCCCCTCTTCACTCACGCGTGCGTGTGTGCTCTCTCTCTCTAAAATAAATAAAATCTTAAAAAAAAAAAAAAGCACATCCTAGAAATATATTGTAATACATAATATGTAGAGCTCTCTCCCTCTCTCACTAAAACATTTTTTAAAAAGGCTCTGATTTCTTGAGACATTTACCATAATATAGGTACCTTTCCATAGAAAAACAAAATCCTATGAATCACTATGAATTTTTTAACATAAGAAATCATTTAATTCCCTAGTACAGAAGTTACTTATTAACAAAATGAGAAGTGTTCATGACTTACAGATACAATTCTAAGTAGGAGTATCTGGGTTGTTATAATAGATTATACTTAATATCTGCCTTACCTTCTACAAAATGTACATGGTAAGTACAGAGTTGAAAATAGGGACTGGACTAGAGGACTCTGTTTTCTAGTAAAAGGAGGATTCCTACATGAAAAGATTTATTATATCTAAAAAGGCTTACATGTATGAAGAGAGAAATAATAGCATCAAAGGCTTCCCTTATCTTATGTTATTTAATTATTGAAAGCTTTATGACTGAGTTCCTCAGCCAGATTTTTTAAACATGGTGATTTTCCTGTTCTGTCTTCTTTTGTGCACCAGACACCAAGTTGTATTTGACTTTTCAGAGTTTCTCATTTCCTGAAATGCACTACTAGCTCTATAAACATGGAAGAATAAATATTAGCTTTATGAGGCCATGTTCCTCTACTAGCTGAAAAATAGCATATAATAAAAAATACAAGGATGTAATATTGAAAATTATAGGTCAATATGCCCTCTTATTGTGGGTATATATCTAATCCTCATGCATGGAGACTATTTTTTCAGAAAAATGTGTACTGTGTAATACCACTTGTGTCTGTGATATATTTTCACCCCTCATATTTAACAATATATCTCGTGACTCTTGCCTCACTAGTGAAATGTTTCAGGCTTATTTACCATTATGATTTAAAAAAAACAAAAACAAAAAACCCTCTGGCTCTTTGCTATTAATTCCAAGAATTGCAAATGATCCAAAGTTAATAAAATGTTTGCAGGTTTCCTTCCTGCTAAAGTACCTTAGTACTCAGTGAGATCCTTGGAATTACATTAGGAAAATGCTTAATGGTAATTTTGAAAGAACAGGAAGTCTTCATGAGGGGTAAAAAAAAAAAAAAAGTCAAGTGTGGTCTTGAACAGCTAATCAATACTTTAAATGTGCAAATTGTTATTCCCAAATCCAGACTCTAATTATATATTTTTAGC